>NC_080073.1:82304661-82505949 GCF_949987535.1 Balaenoptera acutorostrata
CATGGGCATCTCTGCCACCACAGGAGAGCTGTCTCATAACCAAGCTAGTGCAAAGCACATGTTGAAAGGGAATCTTTGGGGACTCCCTGGCGGTCCAGTGGTTAAGACTCCATCCGCGCTCCCAGTGCAGGGGGCATGGGTTTGATCCCTGGTCAGGGAACTAAGGTCCTACGTGCCACATGGCTCAGCCGAAAAAAAAAAAAACAGAAAGGAAATCTTTGTTTCAGTCAACAAGCAAACGTCCACATTACCCCTTTCCTGTTTTTCGATGTGAGGAGGCGGGGGGACAAATATCTGTACAAATACGAAAGAAAGAATTATAAGGTGGAGTTGCTGAGATCAGGGAATTTAGAGGAAGAAGAGCAAATGCTCCAGACCAGGTGGACGGTGCAGGTAGGAATGGTTAAGGAGCTTGGGGGTGGCTGAGAAGGGGAGCAGTTTCACAGGGAGATGGGGCCTAGAGGGCAGCTGGGGATGGAGTGGGGGAGCGGGGGAACGTTCCAGGCACGGGAGTGCAGAGCGGAGATGGCAGCGTCAAGGCCCTGTGACGAGACCCGGCTAACCAGAGCAGAAGTCCTCCTGGGGAAGTGGAAGGGAGTACACAGCTGAGGGAACAGCAAGTCTTGAAGATAGGGAAGGAGAATCAGCCTCAGGTGTCGCCCTGAGCGTCCTTGAGAGTGATGCGGGTGGCGGGACAGCAGCTGAGTGTTGGGAGAAGTGAAGATCTAGCTACCCTTTTCTTAGTAGGTTAGAGAAATTAATTTCTGTAACTCTGTGGAATGCATATCATTTTTATACACATTTGCTCCCCCAGAGTCTTTTATCTTGTAAAATATGTCTCTTCCGCCTTGCTTTAGACTTGAACCTTGCCAATGGACCTGATTGGTTTTGGTTATGCAGCCCTGGTGACATTCGGAAGCATTTTGGGATATAAGCGGAGAGGTGAGCCCAAACCAGATTTTTCATCAAAGAGAGGTTGGTGGTTGTGCTAGGATTGTCTGAGGGTCTGTAAATAAGACAAGAAGCTAATGAGGACCAGCACGTGGTGGATGGGATTCTCGGAAGGATGGGGGTTCCGTGGGGCTGGGTGGACAGAGCCTGTCATTCCAGAGCCTGGGCATCTGGGTCTCCCTTTACCTGTTAATATCAATTGCATAATTAATTGACTTACCCTCTTCAGGGCTACTCACTTATTATCAAATGAGGTTTCTGGTTTGTTTATATACTCATAGTGTCAAAAAACTGAATTATGTTGATACTGTGTGTTGCAAAGGAAAATTACTTAGATATCATATCTGAAGTGGTTTCTTCATCTCTGTCCAAAGATGGAAAAAAACACCCGGTTGATAAATTGAAGGATTTTCATGGAGAAAAATGAAAGATCAAGTTTTCTGTTTTGCTTTGTTTTAAGGTAAAAGCATTTGCAGTCATGGTGTCTCATATTTGTTTCTTATATTTTTAAGAAATTCACTAAATGAAGTTATATTTCGAAGAGTGTTATATTGGTGACCTTGGGGGACTTGAGTTTCAGGTCTATATGGTTATCAGGGTTACTTCCTTCGTTAGCGGTTTTTCGAAGGGTAGGAAAAAGGGAGAGAGAGAGAGAGAGTGTGAGAGTGTGAGTGTGTGTGTGTGTGGGGGGGCTGCTGGAGGGTGTGGGAGGAGAGGATTACTTCCGTTATAAGGCATCTTCCTTCACTTGTTGCCTGTAGAATTAGACTACAACCTAGTGCATGTGGCTTCTTGTTCTGGATGGGTTGTGTGTTTTGGTGTGGGAGGTGCTGCAATCTGAATTTAAGGGTGGTTCTTAACCCTGCTGCAATCTGACTTTCCTGTAGATGTTTAAAAAACAGAGATACCTTACAACTGAATCACTTTGCTGTACACCAGAAACTTAACACAACCCTGTAAATCAACTATACTTCAATAAAAAAATAAAAATAAAAAATAAATTTAAATCTAAAAAGAAAAACAAAAAAAAACCAGAGATGCCTTGACCCTGGGGATTCCAATCCGATAAGATTCTAAATAGATTGAGTGCCCTGAAGTGGGGACTGTGTGTGTCGGTGACAGTGTCCCTGGCACATGCCCCCTGCAGTGCTCCGTGTCTGTTACAGTGCCCCAGGCAGCGCTGAGCAGGGCAGGCGCTGGGTGGGGGAGGGGATGGATGGGCGGCTGGCTGGCTGCGTCAGTGACCAGGTTCTCCCTGTTACTCAGTGTGGTCACAGGCCATCCCTGAGTCCTGATGTGTTGAGGCTGGAAGGTTGGTTAATTATTCAGGACAGAACCATCGCTTGGTTTGAATAGGCCCCCCTCTCTACCTCCATGAGCTGAAAATATCATTTCATCTTATTTTTATCATCACAACCTCAGTAAAAAAAAAAATGGAGGCAAGGAGAATAGGGGGAATAAAAGAGGGGCGCAAAGAAGTCAGGTAATTGTCCAGGACCATGCAGTCGCTGTCAGAAGCACTACTACAAGGCAGGCTTTATCTCCATACCTACCCCTCCCATGGCTATGTACCTGGGGTTCCTCTGCCTCGCATTTGGGGTTCATCATGAAACAGTCATGTCTTAGAAACTGTCCATGGATAGCCGATACCGTTACAGTGCCCAAGAAGAAATGCATTTTTCCACATGTGAAGTGATGAAGGCATACCTTTCATTTGGGGATTCTCTCTCTGAGCCTGTGCTTTTTTTCACCAGGTGGTGTTCTGTCTTTGATTGCTGGTCTTTCTGTTGGATTTTTGGCTGGCTGTGGAGCTTACCGTGTCTCCAATGACAAGCGAGATGTAAAACTGTCCCTGTGTGAGTAAGGCGTTTTTCCCAGTTACAGAGAATCAAAGCTTGGGGATAATGTTTTGATAACCTAGCCTCCGTGTACTAGAAGATACTGGTCACATGGCAGGTGGGCATATGCATGTGTGGAGACAGAACACTGTTCTTGTTCCTTTCTACACAGACCTGATCAAAAATAATGATGTTGCTGCCAGGCCTTCCAACTCAGAAGAATATTTCTATAAAACTTGTTACTAGAAAAATAAAATAAAATTAGAAAAAGCAAGGAATTACGTCTGGATTTTCTGCTAATGCTCCTAAATGCATATTAGCATAGTTTGTGTTACTGTGAAAATATCTAAAAAGAGACAGCCTTGCATTATTTTATTTAATTCACAAACAGCTTTTAGATCCCACTTTGCCTTAAGATTTAGAAAAGCAAGGCTGACTCTTTTAGCTTCTTCCCTTGTTGGGCTTATAGTAGGAGAATGTCCACAGGGAAAATGGAAAAAACTTGTGTGTGTTTAAAGCCCCAGGATGCTTGGCGTTCTTCTGTCTGGGTTGAAAGACAAATACAGGGAAGGTTTGGAAAACTACACCAAGGAAATGGTCTCTGTTTAATTTGATGATTATGCAAAGTGCCCTGGTGGGTGTGGAAGAAAATACAAAGGAAGACAAATTGTACCAGTTCTTTGTTTGAGGGAGAGGAAGAGATTAAGTGGGATTTTTTCCCCTTATTTTAAGTAAGAGCAAGGGATATTTTTAATAATGAAATTATGTCAGAAGATAAAAAGATATCAGCAAAAAAAAAATATATATATATATATACACACACACATATATATGTATGTATATATATAGGGCTTTTTATTCATATGCACTTAAATAGTTAATGTATGTTTATTGTCAGTCATGTTTTTTATATCAGCAAGTGATTTTTCCTTAAGTTCTTAAATTGTGACATCAGTGCCCTAATCTCTTACATAAAACTGCTTCCCTCATCATATTGGTTTAGCTTCTAAAAGGCTGGTATGATGCTTCTGAATTTAATATTATTAGGCTGTTTTTATTTACTCTTCAGGCATCAAATTTCCAAAATAGAATGCTATAAAATAAAAACAGTCAGCCTTTTCTTAGGATTATTTTATTAATCAGGTCTTACTTTAAAGATTTACTTTAGGAACTGATTCTTTTCCTGCCATTCAGCTAACTAAACATTTATTGGCTATCTCTTGTGGGTCCAGGTATACTGCCTAGTGTTCCTAAGGAAACTTGAATAAGACACAGTCCTGACCTTCCCAGGAGTGTTCTATAAATAGAAATTAAGTTAGAAAAAGACTTTTTCTTTTGAAGATATTTCAGGAATGGATTTTAACATGCTTGTTTCCTCAGAAACCATTTTGATAAGCTATTTTATAAAGTGTTTTAATAGAGCACTTTATCTTTTCAAGAAAATAGCAGCTCAGTACCAATACATAATAGTTGTTATATTAGAAAGCTAAAATGAAATCATTTTTTCCACAAGCAAGCACTGATAACATGTTTGAAACTCTGGTTCACGCACTGGTTTGGTTTTTAGTTACAGCTTTCTTCCTGGCCACCATAATGGGGGTGAGGTTTAAGAGATCCAAGAAAATCATGCCAGCTGGGCTGGTTGCAGGTTTAAGGTAAGAAGAACTTATTTTGATCTATTCTTTCCTCTGTCGTCATTTTGAAGTGCTGAATTTTTGGCAAAAGTCAGTTTTAACTTAAAAGATCAAAGTAATTTGTATTACAATCAGCATGATTATAAAACCTTAAAATATCATCCATTCAATCAGTTGTCAATCAATTGTTGACATTTATGTGCGAGTGAACATTTTTATCAAATACACTTAGCGTTGCTATGCTATCTGATCACATGTACACAGTTACCTCTTTCAGAATAAATAAATACAGCCTCATTTTTTCTCAGGATTTACCTGTCTGAGACAGTAAATGTATTCATTTAAATCTGATAATCTCTCTTAGAGAGTTGGACAAAGTGAAAGTCTGTCGCAGTTACTTTGAAATTTTAAGGGAGAAAACTTAATATTTTTTAAAAAGATAAATAGGGAGCTTCAAGTTTCTCTTAATCTCAGTAATTCAATCCATGAGATTAAGCACATTACCAAGTAAAAATTTATACATAACATTTAAAATTCTTTGGAAGCTGCCTTTATATGTTGACAGCTATCGACATGTTCATTTTCTTTGATGTACGTTTTCACTTTTTGGAATTTATTCCAAAGAAATAATGAGATGTATACAAAGACTGATGTTTATTGCAAGTTTATTTCTAGTGGAAAACATGATGAACTGAAAAATTAGAAACAGCTTGAAAATTCACCAGTAAGGAAATGGTTCAATAGGTGTTTTGTCTACTTAATGGAATATTGAGCAAGCATTACATGTCATGTTTTCAAAAACTGTTTAGTGGCGTTAAAAAATATTGACATAATAGGAAATGAAAACAGAATAAACAAGCAAATATAGTGTGATCTCAATTTTTTAAAAGTCTGGGTATAGAAAAACAAGATAGGAAGGAATATTTCAAATTGTTAGTAATCTCTAGGTGGTAACGCAATGGGTAATTTTCTCCTTTCTACTTTTCAATAGAATTTCTAGTGTGGCTGGATATAGTGTTTATGATTTGGGAATGAAAGTGTGATTATAAAGGACTGCTTTCTAATGATAGCCCTGTTCTAATAATGATACTTGGTGGTGGAAGGGGTCAGAAGTAGGGTTTATAGGTCAAGAAGACAAGACCCCAAACGTGGAAAGAAGCTGAGATAGTAATTATGACATCCCCAAATCACCCCTTGATTAGTTTTTCAAGTTGCTGGCCTTTACTAGTGTTTGAAAGTTTTGTGTTTCTTTCCAGACCTTTCTCTTACAAAGGTTCATCCCAGATTTTCAGAACAGTGAGTTCTGATTTTTCTCCTTCATTCAGTGAACATTTTTAAGTGGCTAACTCAGTCACGTCTGGAAGTTCAAGTACAGGGATCCAGGGATGGTGAGATCACCCCTGCCCCAGGGAGTAGAAGCAGGGCAGAACGCTGGGAGCCAGGGTTTAGTACCACATGGGTTAGGTGAACGCACAACCCTTCCGTCTCACACCTGCTGAGTCACCCTCCCCTTGGCTTTCTTTTATTTTAATCTAGCCTCATGATGATCCTGAGACTTGTCTTACTGCTGCTCTGAGAATCCGCAGGAACTGAAAACTAAATTTGAGTCATTCTGCTGTAATGGGCAGAGCCTACTCTTTGTATTGAAAAGATAAATTCCAATATGGAATGTTCACCGTGATCTTATTTTATGATAGAAACTGCAAAAGAAACACTGTCACCTCTAATATGGACACTGGTTTGAGGGATTTTTTTTTTTTTAAACAAATGGTTTAACTGTTTTCTAATTGTCAGGTACTGGTTTCATTAAAGATATTTAATAAATCGTGATACACTGTTTGCTTTGCTGTGTCATGTGGTTTTTGTTTGTTTTTTGTTTTTTGGGGTTTTTTTTTGACAGTTCCAAATACTCATGTCTGAAATAAGCTTAAATTAAACTACAACTTACAGATGATGGAACGCCCTAAGTGGGCTTCACAGAATGCTAATGTATCTATTTGTCATTTGTGTTATATTTAAAATTTTTTTTTCCATTTTAATGTATGGCTACCAGTGTTTTTTCTTTCTTTAAAATGCTTCATCCTCAGCACACTCTGTACCAATGGAATGTATTCAGTATTCAAATAAAAGAACTTCTGTTTTAAACCTGTTTCTCTCATTTTAGTATCCTCTCTGTATACTCAAATCATCTTTAACATGTAAGTGTTCAATTATTAATGCAAGAGATTGGGAAGGAGGATTATTTAAGCCAGAGATTTCCTCAGGAGCAGATATTCTCATTCTCTCTCTCTCGCTGTCTCTGAAACAGTAATAATTCTGAAACAAAAACGATTTGTCCCAAATCACCCCTTCACTTTTAGGCATGGTTATGATTGTTCGTGTCCAAGGTGCTTACCAGTAGACCTGAGTCAGCCCAATTCTCCCACTGACTGCTCTGTGCCCTTTGGAAGGTCATGTCCCCTTTCTGGGACTCAGTTTCTCATCCTTGAGGAGGAATTTGGACTAAGTGATAGACCAGACTCCTTAAAGCTCTAAAAATCTGCAATTTTGGTCCTGTTGGCTGTGTGCAATGGTGTCAGATCTCAGACCTTTCTTTACATGAGATGGTGGGTAGAGTCCCAACTGATGGCAACAGAGCTGATACGGTTATGTTTCCCAGCTGACCTACAAGGAGGTTGTTAAACTTTCAGAAACCATTCAATTAAGGGTAGAAAGAAAAGAAAAGGAAAAAAAAAAAAAAGCAAGCCTAGGGGGCTTCCCTGGTGGCGCAGTGGTTGAGAATGTGCCTGCCAATGCAGGGGACACAGGTTCGAGCCCTGGTCTGGGAAGATCCCACATGCCGCGGAGCAACTAGGCCCGTGAGCCACAACTACTGAGCCTGCGCGTCTGGAGCCTGTGCTCCGCAACAAGAGAGGCCGCGAGAGTGAGAGGCCCGCGCACCGCGATGAAGAGTGGCCCCCGCTCGCCACAACTAGAGGAAGCCCTCGCACAGCAACGAAGACCCAACACAGCCAAAAAAAAAAAAAAAAAAAAAAAAAAAGCCTAGTAGTTTAACCAAATAGGAAACCCAGACAGAATCCTTTGATATACTTTAAAAACAAAACAAAACAAAACCCACTAGTCCTGATGGTGCCAAAGAGGTGGTTCATAAGCAAGGCTGGGAAGGCGGTGGTCATTGGGATGCTCCACGCACGTGCTGACTGTCAAAGATGATGGAGAAAGACCTCCAGACCTGAGTGGACAACAGCTTGTACTCAGACTGTGATTCTGATACTGAGGTAGAAACTAAATGGGAGATTGATCATAGAAATATATACCCTATCTGTAAAGTACTCCAGTGATTGGAAGTGTAAGAAGCTAGTTTGAAGCTATGTCCTGGACTTTTCAAAAGGAGGTGGAAGTGGGTGATGGTTGATGTACGGTTGGTTGGTTTTTTGTTTGTTTTTAAAGAAATCCTTGGTATCCATTGGATTACTTACGATTTTACTCTTTTGCAGTAGAATGCAGAAGAATTCTAATTTGTATGATTCTGATTACTTGGTGTTTTACCTTTTTATGAGAAACAGAAAAAGGGTGTCTGACTTACAGATAAATATTAGGTAGTTTATTTCTTTATGCTTTTTATTACTTTATTAAAATGGCCTTATGATTTCTTTCTGGGTGGTGCTACAGATGTGAAGTGAAATGTTTTCTGAGTTCTTTAGACTCTTTCATTTGTTAATACTCAGCTATTACAGTGCCCACGTTTTTAAGAAACATGCCACGTTCAGATTTGAATATATTCTTCACAGTCTCAATGGAGTCTTCATCTAGTGGAGATTTCCTCTGGCTTCCAGGCTGGAGAAACTTGTTAATTGTGGGAATGTAGCTGCTTCTGGCCTTGAATTCCTAAAACGCAAATGTATACTATCCATGAGAAGAGAATATGGCAAAATGCACAAAATATAAACGAGGCACATTTTTATATATGAGAAAAAGTGTTTATATCTTTCTCATTGCTGGTGGAGGAGAGGTATAAAATGGAATTTTCATACATTGTGTGGTCCTGCAAAGTGATGCCAGCCTTGTAGAAAGCAAGATAGCAAAATTTCTCAAGGAACCCAAAAATGTTTATAGGCTCTAACCAGGTGATCCCATTTTTAAGATTGTATCCTAATGATGTAATCCTAAATGTGGAAAAATTCGTATCTGTGAAGATGCCGTTGCAACATTAATTATAAAAGCAAATATTCCAGAGCATCCTGATACGTAACTATATTAGAAGTTCTCATTTTTCTTAAATCATAAGCATTTTTCATGTTATGTTATCTCTGAAAACATAACTTTCAGTGGCTGTGTAAAATTCTATTCATGGATGTATCCTCATTTGTGTAGACATTTCTCAGGTATTGAATATTTAAGTTGTTCACGATTTTCACTATTTAAAATTATTCTGAGTGCAATAAATAGAATATTATATAATCATGAAAAATGTCAAATATATATATATATATATATATATATATATATATATAACAGACTACATTGTATAAAAATGAGCCAGACTAAATGTAACAATACTAACACATGCTTATAATGTAATGTGAAGTGGAAAATTGAGGCTGCAGAATTATCAAACTTGGATGACAACTATTTTAAATCAGTGTATTTTAAAAAGGATATAAAGGAATCCACCAACATAGCAAAGTGGTTTTGAACTCAGGCTGCGGAATCAGACAGATAGGTGTGAGTCCCAGTCCTGCCACCTACTAACAGTGTGACCTAAGAAAAGTTAGTTAACCCCCCCGAGTCTCGTTTCCTGTCTACATAGAGGATGGAATAAAGTGCATTCAGTGCTGGCACAAAGCTTGGCGTGTAGTAAGTGCATAGTCCATGGTTATGGTTATTGTTATACTGTGGCTCTGTTAGGATGGGATTATCTTGAGTGTTATCCCCTCACCTTATCCACAGAAGAAGCCACTGGTATTGAGGGTCTGCTACGTTCCAGGCAAAGCCTTTGAGACTTAACTCCTGCAAGAAGCCTGGCCCGGGTGACCCTCATCTGCATTCCCATATATCGTTTTATTTTTCACTTGCTCCGTTATGTTGGGGTTATCTGTCTGTGTGCATGTCTCCCCCACTAGGGAGTATTCCTGGAGGGCACCTTTGCACCCTTAGCAAAGGTCTTGGCATAAAGAAGTTAGGAAGTTCTTAAAGGATAATGAACGACTGAAGGGAAGGTTAAATGAGTGACACAAATCCCTCCTCCCTGCTTTCTTGGGAGGTGTTTGGGGAGCAGTACCTGGAGCAGATGGAAGCCCGAGAGGACACTGGGTCTGCACTCTTCAGCCATGAAGATGACTTCCAGGAGCTGGACATCGGCCCAGCTCAGCCGATTGCCCATAAGAAAATCTTGCCCGTGGTCTCTTAGCACCTGTGTGATAGTTGAAAACGAGAAGGTAGAGGATTTAGGGACATACAAGTTAAAGTCAGTGTGATTTGGCAGAAAGTCCCCTAGAAGTTCAGAGACCTAGTTCCTGATCTCTGCCACCAGCTCTCTGTGTGAGTTCGAATAAGTCCCACCTCTCTGAGGGCTTCGGTGTGTTCATCTGAAAGAGGCAGAAGAGCTTAAATCCTGAGGATGCTGAACCCTGGAAACAGCTGCTTCTCGTGTGCCTTTGTCTTCGTCTCACCTCCCTGTATCTGCTCTGCGAGCCTTTATAGAACGATTTGAGCACCGAAGCCTGGATTGTGGCTCCTCTAGGTCTGGGACCATACGCTCTCCCCGCACCATAGCAGGGTGGGATTTTCAGCGGTGCAACTCATCCTCACTAGGACCCACACCTTATTTTCACGAGAAAATTTTCCTCTGATAGGGCTCTGGATTATGGGGCATTTTGAGTCAAAATCAATTGAACACAAAATAAATGATTGGAATAGGAGGAAACTAAGGAATATTCTATCCCTAAAGCTCTGTGAGGTTATGCTACTCGGGCGGGGGATCAAGAGTCAGAGACATGAGTGCAGGCTCCTGTGTTTTTAGTTGCCTGACATTGCGTCTTTAGGCTCTGGTTGCCTCATCTGTAAAACGGGGATAACAATAGCACATCTTTCATGGAATTATTGTGAAGATTAGACGGGATCGTGCATGTAATGCATGACACAGTGCTTGGCACATAGCGCTGAGTGGAGGTGAGCCATCTATATGATTAGCACTGCTGGTAGTGGTGATGTTACTGTTTTTAGCCATGAACGTAGTCTGTGTACCACATAGTATCCAACTTCAGTCATCGGGAATAGTGGTGCTAAACATCCATTCTGTTGTCAATGTTGGTAAAATTATAAGATAAAAATCTCTTAAATTACATGCTAATGACAAAAGAATATATTATCTTTAAATACTTTTGAAAGAATGCTATGGAGAAAGCCTGAGTTATAAGATAATCACATTTGGTCCATCTTCCATCTGAGACCATGGGGACTGAAAACGCACCAACTGTAATTAAGGGAAAAGTACAATCTAGGAAGTTAGAGTACCTGTAATCTATGTCAAATACACAAGTATCGATTAAATAATCTACATCACATGAGTGGTCTCTAAAATGGTTGCTCATGATAAATATATTTAAATGTATATACTAAATCATCCAATGAGAACCAATGTTACTCAACCCAGAAAGGATGGCGTAAACCAGCATTGCAGGTGGGTTTAGAAAACTCTTAACATTTTTCATGATCCTTTCCTACATTAACTCATGTTATAATGAATGCACCTGGAGGACAAGAGCATTGATAACTAAGCAGTCATCCAACCCGTGTGTTAGGGATGGCACGGAGTATTTGCTTAAAGTTCAAGCTTTTTCAAACATTATTTTCCAGCTGTTAAAAATGCAGAGACAGGGAGTTCCCTGGCAGTCCTGCGGTTAGGACTTGGCGCTTTCCCCTTCCCCCTCCCCGTCCCCTCCCCCTCTTTTTTCTTCTTTCCCCTCTTCCTCCTCCTCCCTCTCTTTCTCCTCCTCCTTTTCCTTCTTCTTTTCTCTCTCTCCTTCTCTGTCTCCCTCTTTGCCTCAGGAGGGCCACAGTAAGGCTGGCCCTGCCCTTTTCGCACTTAACACTGTCAGCTGACCCAGTTTTCCTGGCCACTGTCTGCATTTCTCAGGACTAGATTCATGCAAGAGCATCGTGGCTTTTCTGCTCTTGCTGCCAGGTTTCTCTGCACCCTAATTACATCAGTCAGGATCCAGCTGGGAGACAGAACCATACTAGTTACTCTAGCAGAAGAATTTAATATAAAGAATATATTTTCTATCCTTATATAAATATTTGTATAGTCTTCTTTACTATAAAGAAGTGACTAGGTCCTGGAGAAGTGAAAGGCAGCACAGGAACAGTGTGGTTTTCTGAAGGTGACAACTGCGGAGTAGATATCATCCCTAACAAAGGGATGGGGCTGGAATCCTTCCAACTGAGAGCTTGGAGGTGGGCTCCTCCGAGTCGGATCTCTCACAAGCAAGTTGCAAGTTCCCCGTGCTGCCTTCCTTTCATAGAGACATTGAAAGATACTGTCAACATCATTTTCACTGCTCTTATTTAGAATATTTGTGTGTGTGTGTGTGTCTTTCACAGTAACGGAGCAACCATCTCATCCTTGGTCTAATGCAACATGAGTAACAAGGCTTTTATCTCACCTTGGATTAATTTCTCAAATTCTTCACGTGTTTCAAAAAGTTCTTCACACTAAAGGATGAAAGAAAGGGGCTTCCCTGGTGGCACAGTGGTCGAGAATCTGCCTGCCAATGCAGGGAACACGGGTTCGAGCCCTGGTCTGGGAGGATCCCATATGCCGCGGAGCAACTAGGCCCGTGCACCACAACTGCTGAGCCTGCGCGTCTGGAGCCTGTGCTCCGCAATGGGAGAGGCCGCGATGGTGAGAGGCCCGCGCACCGCGATGAAGAGTGGCCCCCGCTCTCCGCAACTGGAGAAAGCCCTCGCACAGAAATGAAGACCCAACACAGCCAAAAATAAATAAATTAATTAATTTTTTAAAAAATGAAAGAAAGAATATAAGAACACGTTGTTAAAGGAAATCCAAAAAAGAGGGGATATATGTATATGTATAGCTGATTCATTTTGCTGTACAGTAGAAACTAACACAACATTGTAAAGCAACTATACTCCAATAAAAATTAATTTAAAACAGAACGTGTTGCTATTATATTTTTATTATTATTATTACTGGTGATATCATGGAAAAAGAATGAAATAGAAGGGGGCTAAGCACCAGTTCAACCATTGTTTCAAGTAGTTATTAAACCCATGCTGTTTTTTCTGGGTCCCATGCAACTAAAGAATTTTTTTTTTTTTTAATAAAACCAAAGCAAAGGGTTTACTGAATTTAGTCGATCCAGGAATATGTATCCCTACTGTTTGCAGATGTAACATGCCCGGTACACTTTTGGGGCCACAGTTTGAATTCGGGTTCTCCCCTTAATTAGCATGGACATGTTACTGACTCCCTTCTAATGTCAGTTCCCTAATGTGTGAAAATGAAACTAACACCTATTCATGGTGCCCTCATGATGGTTAAATGAGATCATACCAAGTAAGACTGACTCTCGTGCCTGGTTCAGCAATTGACCATTGTTGTATTTCTTCCACATCATTTTCATGTGGATGGTATTTTTTGTCCCTTCTTTCCATTGTTCAAGAACACGCAAGTGTTTGTTTGATCATTCCATTATAAATTCTCTTTTTAAACACAAGAGGCTTAGACACAGAGGAATTAAATGGCAGTAAATCTCAGAAATAACTTGGTAACAATCTAACAATAGAACTGAGTGAACTCAAAAGACCCTCTGTTGCATTACCCAAGGAAACATGAATCAAGGTGTAGTCTATTTCTTGCTGCTTTCAAGATTTTTTTAACTTGGTTTTCAGTTTTATTGTTAGACCCTTACCAACCAACTTCTGGATACTTTCTCATTAAGATAAATAACACAAATTGAATGTGTGCATTTGGCATAGTACAATTTTAATATAAAATTTAAACACAATGAGTTTTTCTGTATTATTTCCTATCATGATTGGAGGTGGAAAAAACAACACATAACTGGAAAATAGTATTTTTCCCAAAGATTCTACTCTACCCCCTTTATAACAACAAAAAATAATTAGAAGTTTAAATGTTTACAATTTGGAATAATAAAAAAATATTAAGAAAGTATACTGATACATGGTTCCTTGGTTGTCATTCCTGAATACTTTATGTTAAATAATGTTAAACCACGGAGGTGTCAGATTGCCCTCATCCCTAAACCTTGAAGACCAACATTAACTACAATTCTCAAGAGCAAGAAACATCTCAGTTTCCAGGGAATCCTGCCATTTTCAGAAGACAAAGAAGACAGCAGCAAAGATGGAAAAAAAAATCTGTCTTCCCCTTATTCACTTACAAAATATTTTCAATATTATTGCACAAGTTATAGGAACTCATTCTAGAAAAATTAGAAAATATGGTTAAGCTAAAAATATTCGTCCTCCTTATTGGCCTTTTCTCTCAGATTGAGCAGGTGTTTAGTAGATGTGCACTTTTCCTTGTGATTATGTCTTAATGAGTAGAAACACAGCATTCAGAAGGTAGAAATTGGGCACTAAACTATATTTAAAAAGAATCCTTGCGTGAGGGTGGAGTGTCTGTGTGGGCATCTCTTCTTTTTTCCCTCTGCTCTTTGTTTTTGCAAAATAAGTTATCTCTTACCCTACTGTATATAAAATAGATGACCAACAAGGACCTACTGTACAGCACAGGGAACTATATTCAATATCTTGTAATAACCTATAATGGAAAAAAATCTAAAAAAGAATAGATAGATAAACTGAATCACTTTGCTGTAAACCTGAAACTAACACAACATTGTAAATCAACTATATTTCAATGAAAAATTTTTTTAAAAAAGAAGAAACAAACAAAAACCCAGAAAAAGTTGTCTCTGAGTCTGCTCAATGATGCCCAATATTAAGTATATTTCTCCACCTCCTCTTATTCTATGCCCCAAAACTTTCTTGGTTCAAGGAGTCGGTGGTGGGGATCCCTCTCTTTCTCTCTCACATATTTTCACCAGCAAAAAAAAAAAAAAAAGGCAAGAGCTGACATGATCTCCTTCATGCTCTTCTTCTCCAAGTCTTCATCTGATGCTTGGGAAGCCCAGAGAGGTTAAGTGACTTGCTTAAAGTCCCTCAGCTAAAGGGTGGAAGAACCAGGGCTGGAATCCCTTCTCTCCAAGCCCACTACGTTATAGATATTCTCATCTTTGCAGATGTCTAATTTGTATTTAACTACTTTTTATAGGAAGAAGCATATTCTAAAGTTAATAACAAACATGAGAATACAGATAGGGGTAACCAAAATATAAAACAAAGCTTCCCCCAAAAGCATTTCCCCCTAAATTTAAAGATTACTTGTGACTTTTATGAAGTGTGACTTGAAAAAAAAAAAAAAGCGTATGTTCATGATTTCAATTTCTCCTAAAATTTCTCATGTCAGGAATTCCAGGCTAATTTTTTACTGTCTGGTTTGGCCAGCCTCCAGAAGCTCGGAGAGCGGGGGGCCCAGTCTCAAATTGCAACAAGGGCATTCTTGTTACCTTGTTAGGCCCTATGGGCCACTGGGGAAGGGGAGAGAGGGCAGCTGTGAGCCCCGCCAGGCCCAGGGGTGCACAGTCTGGATGGGGCCATGAAACAGCATGGTATGCCTCAAAATTCCTGAGTAGATACCATCTGAGGAATTTTCTGGTAGATTTAGATTGAGTTTTGCCAGATCACACAGAAAAGTTTTCCCAGGGAACATTCCTACAAAAATGATGTGTTTTCCTCAGTTTTATCATATGCTTGAAGGCTTACTGTATGACTGCTGGAGCTCCAAAGATAAACAAAGCACAGCCATTTTGGCAAAGTTGTATATACTAGAGCATGATGACTCAGCTTTTGAAAATTTGCTGTGACTCACATCAAAAGGAAAATTCGGGCACGGAAGGTAGGTATTAACTATCAAACTTTCTGCTAACTCCGGCCAGCTCTGACAGTATCAATGCTGAATATAAAAACTGGGAGGAATCAGAAGACCCAAGAAGAGCTTCATGTGGCTCAGAACTGGCCTTTTACTGTTTTGAAAAAATTAGGTCATCAGAAAAAGAAGTGACAAGTTCAAGTTAAAAATTTTCTATACTAAACAGTATTTAGTGCCCTGTTACCTGTTTCTTAATATTCTTGAGACAAATGTAGTTAAACAAACACAATACTAGGCTGATAAGAATGAAATGAAAAGAACTGTGTGTTGGAATGAGTCCCTTCTTCCCTTCCTTCGTCCTTCCTCCCTTCCCTCCTCCCTTCTTCCTTCCCTCTCTTCCTTCCTTCCTTTGTTTATCATTGTTTTCATGACCTTGGATGAGCTCAGTATCAACAACCAGTTACCACTTTATTTGAGTTAACTAACTCAAATAATTAAAAGAGCTAACTCATTTAAAACAACTAACTCGGAGGAAGCGCCTCGGTCAGGCCTGCTGAGGGCCGTTGCCGACGCCTGGGCTCACCCGCCGCCCCGCCAGCTCCGCTCGCTTCCCGTCCCCCGCGGCCCGGCGCGGGGCAGGCCTGCCGGGGCCATGGAGGACGAGGTGGTCCGCATTGCCAAGAAGATGGACAAGATGGTGCAGAAGAAGAACGCGGCTGGAGCATTGGATTTACTGAAGGAGCTTAAGAATATTCCCATGACCTTGGAATTATTACAGTCCACAAGAATCGGAATGTCAGTGAATGCTATTCGCAAGCAGAGCACAGATGAAGAAGTTACATCTTTAGCAAAGTCCCTCATCAAATCCTGGAAAAAGTTATTAGATGGACCATCAACAGATAAAGACTCTGAAGAAAAGAAAAAAGATACTGCAGTTACATCACAGAATAGCCCTGAAGCAAGAGAAGAAAGTAGCTCCAGTGGCAACGTAAGCAGCAGAAAGGATGAGACAAATGCCCGAGACACTTACGTTTCATCTTTTCCTCGGGCCCCAAGCACTTCTGATTCTGTGCGGTTAAAGTGTAGGGAGATGCTCGCTGCGGCTCTCCGAACGGGAGATGACTACATCGCTATTGGAGCTGATGAGGAAGAATTAGGATCTCAAATCGAGGAAGCTATCTATCAAGAAATAAGGAATACGGACATGAAATACAAAAATAGAGTACGAAGTAGGATATCAAATCTTAAGGATGCTAAGAATCCAAATTTAAGGAAAAATGTGCTGTGTGGGAATATTCCTCCTGACTTATTTGCTAGAATGACGGCAGAGGAGATGGCCAGCGATGAGCTCAAAGAGATGCGGAAAAACTTGACCAAAGAAGCCATCAGAGAGCATCAGATGGCCAAGACAGGTGGGACCCAGACGGACTTGTTCACATGTGGCAAATGCAAGAAGAAGAACTGCACTTACACACAGGTCCAAACACGGAGTGCTGATGAACCGATGACAACGTTTGTTGTCTGCAACGAGTGTGGAAACCGGTGGAAGTTCTGTTGAGTTGGAAGAATTGGCAAAACGTCTGGACCATTAAGAAAATGGATTTTGTAATTAGCTTTAAGACTAGGCCAACCAACTAGTTTGCAAATCAGATTTTTAAAGTAACATATATCCCTTGGGTTAGTCTCTGTTTTTGACATAGGATCCCTTCCTTAAATGCCTTCTGTAGTTTCAGAGCAGTAAGGAGACCACATAATAATTGTATGGTATCTGTTTCAAAACTTTTTTTTTTCCATTTTTATAAGTAAGTTGATATTAAGTTTTTGGCAGTTTATTTTTACCTTTTTTTTTCCTTCATAAAGGAAAATGTACCTTAACTTTTTTACAATCTGAAACATACACAGTAAAAATGGTATTCTTCTCAGTTAATACACAAATGGAAATTACATTTTTTTCCTATATTGGCATGTACCTGCAAATATTAAAAGAGGAGAAGAGGTAATGTAATTATAAGTTTATCAAACATGGTGTGTATTCAGATAATACTTGACCAGCTTATCTAAATTGTACATAATATTTCAACTAGCATATGAAATTGATTTTAATTATTATGTTCACAAGTCTGGGATAATTAGTTATTATTTTGCATTTGTAACTAACTGTGATCCTCATTTCTTGTAATTTCTTGTACATGTTTATTACTTGTTTGTAATAGATTTTACTTTTGGAAACATGAAAAAAGAAAAAGAAAAAAAGAAAAAAAAAAAAAAAAAACAACTAACTCATTCATTCACAAATCAACATTTAAAGAACAAGTGGTAAAAACTGCTTTTCTTTTGGGTATCATATAAAGAGTTTTCCACAACTGCTCCCTAAGTAAGTACTCAATGAACCCCCAAGATGAAAGTCATTTTTTTTTATGCTGAGCTTTTATTTTTATTAAAATTATTTGCATTTAGTTTTTTATACAAATTTTAAAGGTTACTTTCCATTTACAGTTTTTACAAAATATTGGCTATATTCCCCATGTTGTACAATACATCCTAGACCCTATCTTACACCCAATAGTTTGTGCCTCCTTTTCTCCCACCGCTATATTGCCCCCCTCCCCGCTGGTAACCACTAGTTTTTCTCTATATCTGTGAGTCTGCTCCTTTTTTGTTATACTCACTGGTTTGTTGTATTTTTTAGATTCTACATTAAGTGATATCATACAGTATTTGTTTTTCTCTGTCTGACTTATTTCACTAAGCATAATGCCTTCCAAGTCCATCCACATTGCTGCAAATGGCAAAATTTCATTCTTTCTTATGGCTGAGTAGTATTCCATTGTATATATATACCACATCTTCCTATCCATGACATGAAAGTAAATTAAATAACTCCAGCATCTCACCTCTACTCCTGCTGTGGCCAAGGGCCACCAAATGGTTTCCATTCTTCCCCTTCCATTGAAGTAGTAAACCTTGGGCTTCCCTGCCATGCTTAAGCATTCCCGAAAATCAAGAGTGAACCTAAGACTCTTCTGCACACACACACACACACAGAAATACAAGCTTACAGAGCAGCACAAGGTTGACCAGAAGTCTGTAGACTCAAAACTTATGCCAAAAATCAAAGCTGTTCCTCAGCTGCAAGGTACCTGTGTTCTGTGTTGTTTCTCACAAATGGAGTTTATGCTCACAAATTGGTGTTCTAATTAAATAACTGATATATTTTTAAAATAGAGAAAGAGGATGAGAGTGATGAAGCCAGGAAGATAGAAGAATAAGATTCTGACCAGCTTTCCTCCCGTGACAGGTGGCAAGATTTTAGCTTTCCAGATTTTTTTCTTTTTATCTACTTGCAGATCATCCTCCTTCCAGGACAAGCCTTGACTGGTGAAATGGGGTGAGATTAGGGGATGCTGAGGTTATTCACTTTCCAAATTACAGTCTTCTCTGTATTTTAATGCTGGCATCCTCTGTAGCCCAAAGACATCAATCAAGAGGATTTTCAATGACTCATGAGGATTTAAAGCAAAAGTGTAGAGTTAGAAAAAGTGGGTATTTTCACATTTTCCTTTTCTTCTGAAAAGGAAAATGTTTTTTAGAAACATAACCCATGCTCATTTTGAAGAAGGTAAAATAGTATAGAAATTAGAAGCCCATCCCCACCTCCCCAAGATAGCCTTGAGAGGTTGATGGGACATGATGGGGGAGACCTGGTGGAGTGACAGGCTCTGGACAGCTTGAGGTACCTGGGGAGGGGGTCCCTGAAAGCAAGGAGGGCTGTGGGGAGGGGAGGGAGTGGCTTTGGGAGGAGGAGGAGGAGTGAGTGTCCTCATGGTATGAATGGGAGCTGATTTATTTTGTAGCCTGTTACCTGGCTCATTTTCTAAGCCAGCACTTCCACACATTAATAGCTCAGCAAAATAAATGAAGAAAAAAGGATAGATTGAGAATATCACCATTTGGAAACCAGAATGAAAAAAAGTGAACTAGGCCAATGGTTTTTCAACCCTACGTGATACCTGTTAGAATCATGTGAGGGGCTTAAAGCACATTCAGGTACATGAGTGTGCAAGCATGCACACACACACACACACACACACACACACACACTGCCTGGGCCTCACCCCAGAGATTCTGATATAATTGATCTGGAATAGGACTCTTGATTCTAATGTGTAGGCAGTGTTGAGAACCATTCATCAGGAAGATGATGATGTCAATAGCTGCTAAAATTACTAATAAGGATCTCTGTAGTGGAAATATCGGGCTGACTGCCCTAAATATTTAACATCACTAAATGTGAGACAACCAGACATGATGGTCCTCCTGGTGTGAAGCAACAGAAAACATGCAGTGGTACCTATGAAGAATTCTTGCCAAAATAATTGACCTGGAATTCATTCAAACCTCTAGATATCAATTTACAGGAAACACAGGAAACAGAGAAGCACCTCAGGAATGTAATCAGCAAAATCAGCAACATTTATAATGTGGAACTCAACAGGCTTGCTCTTCATAGAGTGGTCCCCAGACCAGCAACATACAGATCACCTGGGAGGTTGTTAGGACTGTAGCAACTCAAGCGCCACCCCAGAATCTGTATTTTAAGACCCCTGGGAATTTGTATGTACATTCAAGTTTGAGAAGCACTGTTCTCCAGCTCAAGTGATTAATACATTTTAAATGACTCTCTACTTTTATATTTCTGTAAGAAATTGTGTAAACTGCATGAAAATCAAAGACGCAGGGGGAGCCTGTAGGTTAAAGAGATTTAAGAGGATGAATTCATTCTTCAAATGAATGCAATGTGCAGACCTTTTTTAGCTTCTGGTTCTAACAGAGCAGTTATTCTTTTTAAATGTGATACAATCGGGAGTATTTGAACCATGACTGAACATTTATATAAGGGAATTACTGTTAATTTTTTAAGTATAATAATATTATGGGATGTTTGTCCTAAAGGATCTTTATCTTTTAGAGACTCATGTCAAAGTACTTACGGATGAAATAATATGATGCTGGGATTTGCTTCAAATTAACCCAGCTGTGAGGGGGGTTGGGTAGAAATACAGATGCAACATGAGTGACATTTTGTTGCTAATTGCTGTGGCTGGGTGATGGGTACATGGGGTTTTTTATACTCTTCTTTCTATTTTTGTAAATGTATGAAATTTCCCATCATAAAAAATATTTTTAATTGCTCAGCAAAAACTGATGTTATTCGTAATGGATTAAAGCTTTAAAGGCCCTGGTGTGACTTCTGAATCATGAGATTTGGAATGGTGTTCACTCCAGCTTTAGGGATGAATGGGTGTGATCAATGTTCCACCCAGATGAGCCTTCTGAATTCAGATTTAATGATTCCAAGCCCTGCGGGCACTATCTAAACAGTGACGTCGTCTCAACTGAATCTATAAAACTTCATTGCTTCTGCAGAACTTACAGAAGAAATGCAATGAAAAAATTAAGCTTTTTTGTCTGGATTTGACCTAGCACAAATAACCTCTCTGAGCCTCAGTTTCTTCATCTGTAAAATGGGGATAGTAACACCAATCTCATGGGTTATTGAGAGTTTTAAATGAGATAAAGCATGAAATGTGTTTAGCCCTCAGTGAACGATGAGTGATCCATATGTATGGGGAAGGAAGCAGACCCTGGAAGAGCGAGGAGACTAGAAAGAGCAAGAACAATCATCTTAGCAGTGGGGTCGTCAGGGAGATGGTGGTGGGGGCAGGAGGGAGATCGGGAGAGAGTTCATAGCAAAGAAGTGTGAGTTCTCAGGGTTCCCCTGGGATCCAAGGAACAGGCTGGGGAGAGACTGCCAGGTTCAAAGCAACAAGGACGATATGGCTGAAGATGGCCTTGACAGAGGGTCTAGACAACACCTGGGGTTGGCGTCTGTCTCTGGGTGCGGCCAGGCAGAGCAGCCAAACCATGTGACGGTACACAGAGCTGGGAGCTGCCCTTCCCCTCTGCGGAAAGGGTGCATGGAGCTGTGGGCAGCTATGACAGGACCAGAATGTGAGCTCTGGGGAGCTTCTCAGAGGGAAGGGCAAATCTGTGGGAAATCTCTGAGATGGGGCTAGAGCCAGAGAAATACTGTGGGTTATTGTTGTTGCCAACCAATCATGCCTCCATGCTGGATGGCCTGGAAAACACTGGTTACATCTTAGAGGCCTGTCCCCTCACCAAGACCAGAAAGCCCTCGATGACCATGGTCTTTCTGTCTTTTATCCTCAGTTCCTAGAAGCGCTGGTTCATGGGTTGGATGATGGGGCAGAGGATGGGTGGGTGGGTGGAAGAATGAAAAACATCATCAATAACCAGACTGTTTGAATAATAGAGTTTACTAACCTTCCTGAGTCAAGACCCTTCATATGTAGTAAAGGAGGGAAGGAAAGAATAGAATGTCATCAGAACGTGTCATTCATCATCCAACAGCTGTTCGTTGTGTGCTGCTGTGTGCCAGGCACCACGCTGGGTGCTGAAGGTGCAGTAGTGAGCAAGACCAGGCACACCCTGGCTCTCATGAAGGTGACAGTCTAATGGCCCTACTGTGTGTCAGTCTGAGGTCACATCATTGTATCATAAAAGCGGGGACCAGAGGCTAGAGCTCTACCGGTCTCTGTTTCTCATCTCTACTCCCTTCACACAGTGGCAAACATAACCACTGGTAGCTCCTACGTTTTATGTATTAGAGCTACAGCAGCTGGAGAGAGACCTGGTGAAAATTCTTGACTCCCAATCCAAAGATACAGGACAAGGATCTGATCAGCTCAGCTGGGGTCTAGAGCCTACTTCTTAGGGCCCCATCACCTGTGAAGAGGGGGAGGAATGGGGCTATGGAGGAACATTGAAATTCCTGCGGGAGCTACTAGGATGGAGAGGGAAGTTCCCCGCTGTTTCTTTTTCAGGGAGGTGTGGGGGACGGGTGGGGTGGGTTGAAGTGCACACTGGGTCAGCTGGGGACGAAGGGCTGAGAGGCAAGGGCGCATGCTTCCAGGCAAGTGTGTCAAGAATCAACAGACACCAATATTTTGTAATAAGTGTAAAATGGAGTGTAACCTTTAAAAATTGTATAAAAAAATAAAACAAACCAACGAACAACAACCACCACAAAGAATCAACAGACAGAACTGGTTTGAATCCCAATCTTGCTCTTTATTTGCTAAGAAGTTACTTAACCTTTGAACTTCACTTCTCCATCTGGGAAATAGGAATGATTACACTAATCCCGTAGTATGAAGGTGAACGTTAAATGGGGTAATGCTCTCACAGGGCTTATCAAGTCACAGTAAGCATCCAATAACTGGCAGCTATTGTTATGATTTGGGACAAAGGCTTCCCTCTGCAGGGATATTTATGTACCAAACAAAGAGAGTGATTACCTCTCTTTGTTTATGATTATGCTGACTCAGCTGATTGTGGTTTTTGAACATTACAGAAGATGAATCAGCTTTGGTGATGTTCTCAATAAAGACCCCAGGTCAGTGTAAGATCGTGTGGTCAATCTGGGGCATGGAGGAAAGAAGTTCTTAAATTTTTGCCCAGTGAAAGTCTTTGAGGTGTTCCCTGGCATATAGAGCATTTTCTGGTGATTAATCTAAGCACAGTATTATTGTCACCATATTCTATAGGTTCCAAGTGAGTCACTGAGGCCAGCTCAGACCCAAGGGGAGGGGAATTATACCTCACCTCTCCTGGGGAGAAACGCCAAAGAACCTGCCTCTTTTTTTGATCTAACGTGTGCCACAAACAAATGACTTAGAAGAATTGGGAAGCAGCCCAGTTACCCTCTGGAACTGAGGTTGAGGGAGAGAGTTGGAGGGGACGGAAGGGAAGTGAGACATGGAAGTATACAAGAGAGGAAACCCTGCTCTTTCCTCACTTCATCCTGGTCAGATGCTGGAGGAAGCAAGCTAAGAAACGCCAGAATCCCAGTGTGGCTTAGGGTACCTGAGAACTGGGAAATGTTTGCTTGCGTCTTGCAAACTCGGAATGACTCAAAAGCATTGAGTAGAAATGTCTAGGTGCTGTGTCTAGGCAGATGGGCTTGCGATCGCCTCAGAGTTCTCCGCATTCCAGCAAGGCACGAGGTGAGCGGGTGTCTCCAATGCACAGTTCCAAAGTCAAAAGACACATGAAATTCAAATGAAGGGTGCAGCAGTTTTCTGCAAGACTGTCTCCCTGAGACTAGGTGGGAATGAGGACGTCTTGGCAGCCTCCTGGGTGGACGGATGTCTGTTGAGGACAGGATGTTCTCTCCCTGTGCCTGGAGACTTAGATACAACCCTGGGAAAAACATGGGGGTGTATGCTGGGGAGGAGACTGTCTGAGATGTAGTTAGTTTGTTCCCTTGGTGGAATGGGGCTCAAAATAGAAATCAAACTCAGTTATAAAAATAGAAAGAAATTCACTCTTGAATTTCTGAACTGATTCACCCCTATCTCCACATATAACATAAAGTTCCCTTTTCAGAGTGGACACTGCTTAGAATCAATTTTAACAATCAGTAAAATATTAATTATTAAAAAAAAATAAACCATAAAACACACACATTTACATTACACCGAATAGAGGGAACATTCAACATGTTTCCTTTGTTGACACCTTTGTTTTGTGCTCCAAGGTCAGTTCTTCATAATAATTTCTGAGGCTGTAATACATCTCGAAGTTTTAGAATCCCGGATAGATGACCTGGGTAGAATTTATTCTGAATAGCAAGACTGGAAATGCTTTAATATTTCCTGAAAGCAAAAGCATATTCTGAATGCCAGGGTCTAAATTAGTTGGCTGGGTTAAATATTTCAAGACAAAATGTCTTGACCTTATATTTTACTGGGGTGTTTATCTCCTAAAAGAGAACGAAATTAGATTAAGGTGGGTTACCTCTGAAAAGATGTATCATCATTCTATAATAATTTGAAAAACTTGCAATGATATGAAAGTACAAATCAAAACTAGGTACCATGATTTATATAAAACTTGATTTCAATTAAACGACTAACCAAAAAAGATATGAAAAGAATTTAAATAAACTCAAAATGAAAATTTCAAACATGGAAAACAGGTTGATGATTTATTTAGAAATATATTCTTTTTTTTTTTTTTTTTGAATTTATTTATTTATTTATGGCTGTGTTGGGTCTTCGTTTCTGTGCGAGGGCTTTCTCTAGTTGTGGCAAGCGGGGGCCACTCATCATCGCGGTGCGCAGGCCTCTCACTATCGCGGCCTCTCTTATTGCGGAGCACAGGCTCCAGACGCGCAAGCTCAGTAATTGTGGCTCACGGGCCTAGTTGCTCCGCGGCATGTGGGATCTTCCCAGACCAGGGCTCGAACCCGTGTTCCCTGCATTAGCAGGCAGATTCTCAACCACTGTGCCACTAGAAATATATTCTTGATATTGCATGCTCACATGCCTATATTTAAAATAAAATATCCATATATGTAACATATAATGGTAAATCTCCAGTCTGCTCGTTCAAGTTTTACATATTATTAATATGAGGCGAGAGAGTAACAATAGTATTTGGCAAATATGACTGAATTAATATGGCTAATTCATTTTAAACCATTCAAATCATAATTGTGGCTTTCATTAAACTTATAACTTTATTATAAACAGAAAAACTTAGAAATATTTTTAGTATCTGTGACTTAAGTGTTACACATACAGTAAAAATATTCTAGAATAACTGCTGGATTTTAACAACTGAACTTGTTTGCTTAAGAGAAAGTACTGACCTCTCCAGACCAATGACACCAAACAGAGCTTTGAGCAACAAATATGAATAGATATCGTCCTCCACCAGCTTTTTCCAGCTCTCTCTTTCCTTTTGTGACTACTTACTTCTGAATCTGTTTTTTACTGAAGTCAAGGGAAATCATAAGAAGAAGGCTCAATAGACTCTAAGAACTCTGATCACGATTCTCTTCACCTATTTGGGATTAAGGAGGGATTAATAGCAATTATTGTGCCTTTATCTCATTCTAGCCAGAAGAATTTATGCAGGCAGGCAAACCTGCTCAGTAGGTAATTTCACAGCTTTCAAATGTGACTTTGAAGTCAAAAAATTAAAGGGCATAATCCATTGTTTAAAGTGTGTAAGAATAAAAGGAATTAAGTAGACCAGTAACTGCATGCCTTTATTTTTTTTATCTTCAGCCTACATTCTAGAACTTTGTCTCCAACTGTCCTGGCATCATGCCTCCATTCTGCGTTGTCCATGGAAATTGGGTTTTAGTAATGTGAATTCTTGGGTAATTTAAGAGAAAGACTAAGGATATTCCTTTCTATGAAAGTCAGTCTAGTAACCTGGTACGCAGTACATTTTCCTGTGTCCATTTAAGGGATATTGAATATATATTTTCTGGTTTATGGAAAGTCTTTATGTCCCGCTTATGACATAAAGTGAGGTTTGCTTTGTTCCCATAAAGATGCTGTCCTAGAACACGCTGCTTTGATTTGGAAAGGTCTGTGCTTCAGTCTCCTTGCAGAAGGATCACTGGTACCAGGAACTAAATTGTTTCTGACAGTGGAAAATGAGGCTTTGTAAAAAAAATAAAAAGTCTACCAATCAATCAGATAATAGCTAGATAAGCAAACAAGTTAATTTATTTAAAATATATTGGAAAAAAATTAGGCAAAATCAATTATTTTTTTTTTTTTAATTTATTTTATTTATTTATTTATTTATTTTTGGCTGTGCTGGGTCTTCGGTTCGTGCGAGGGCTTTCTCTAGTTGCGGCAAGTGGGGGCCACTCTTCATCGCGGTGCGGGGACCGCTCTTCATCGCGGTGCGCGGGCCTTTCACTGTCGCGGCCCCTCCCGTTGCGGGGCACAGGCTCCAGACGCGCAGGCTCAGTAGTTGTGGCTCACGGGCCCAGCTGCTCCGTGGCATGTGGGATCTTCCCAGACCAGGGCTCGAACCCGTGTCTCCTGCATTAGCAGGCAGATTCTCAACCACTGCGCCACCAGGGAAGCCCCAAAATCAATTATTTAAGAAATCCCAATGACATATTATGTATCAATCTAATTTTTTTTTATTTACTTTTTTAAACTTTTTATTTTATATAAGAGTATAGCCGATTAACAATGTTGTGATAGTTTCAGGTGCACACCAAAGCGACTCAGCCATACATATACATGTATCCGTTCTCCCCCAAACTCCCCTCCCATCGAGGCTGCCACATAACATTGAGCAGAGTTCCCTGAGCTATACAGTAGGTCCTTGTTGGTTATCCATTTTAAATATAGCAGTGTGTAGATGTCAATCCCAAACTCCCTAACTATTCCTAATCTAATGTTTTTAAATTCTCAAAGAATTTTAAAATATGGAACTTCGCAATTAAGTGCAATGCAGCCCATCAGCATTTAGTACATGCTTTCTTCACAGATGTATGTGTGCATGGAGCATCTGTGTGAATGTGCAAGTACATTCTTTTTTTAAAAATTAATTAATTTGTTATTTATTTTTAGTTGCTTTGGGTCTTTGTTGCTGTGCACAGGCTTTCTCTATTTGCGGCGAGTGAGGGCTACTCTTCATTGTGGTGCGCAGGCTTCTCATTGCAGTGG
Source organism: Balaenoptera acutorostrata (assembly GCF_949987535.1). Taxonomy (NCBI): domain Eukaryota; kingdom Metazoa; phylum Chordata; class Mammalia; order Artiodactyla; family Balaenopteridae; genus Balaenoptera; species Balaenoptera acutorostrata. The sequence continues at coordinate 82,331,636 of NC_080073.1, forward strand.
CTTCTCTTGCTGTGGAGCACGGGCTCTAGGCTCACGGGCTTCAGCATTTATGGCACACGGGCTCAGTAGTTGTGGCTCGCAGGCTCCATAGTGCAGGCTCAGTAGGTGTGGCGCACGGGCTTAGTTGCTCCGCCACATGTGGGATCTTCCCGGACCAGGGCTCGAACCCGTGTCCCCTGCATTGGCAGGTGGGTTCTTAACCACTGCGCCACCAGGGAAGTCCACAAATACATTCTTGTACTGGAAGCTTTGTTTCAAGAAAGCTTAGCATAAAAATATCCATTTGTTACTGTTTGTACTCTTTTCTACCTCAAAATCACAGAAGTTATTAGACCTGTCACAAGATCTTGTTATTTAAAATATTTATTTAAAAACGTACATATATTACCTACTACAAATGTGTTTTTAAATATTTTAATATAATTGGTTTCCTTGGTAATCCTATGTATCTTATTCTCTGTTTTTAATATTTTCCTGATTTAGGAGTCTATCTCATACTGCCAAAGGGTCCATAGCACAAAGCAGGTTAATAATTCTTGTTCCACGTGCTAAGATATTACAGGTCAAACAGAAGACTACAGCTCCAAAACACACATTTACAGAAATTTAGTAATGTAGACACAAACGGGCCTAAAAAAATATCCATTTATAAAACACAATATTAGAGGCAATTATTCCCACTATTACAGGGCTGCTTTAGGTTTTGAAATGATTTGGTGAGGTTAAGCAGGTAGCTCCCTGAGTATATTTAAATGATTCTATTAAAATGTTTTGATCCACACTTACCTTCTCAGTGAGTTATACCAGCAAATAGTATATAGTAGTCTTAGTTAAGGTTATTAGTTGGCCCCTGTCCTTTTTTTTTTTTTTTTCTTTTTAAGAATTTTGTTTTATGTTTTGGCCGCATGGCTTGTGGGATCTTAGTTCCCCGAACAGGGACTGAACCCAGGCCCTCAGCAGTGAAAGTGCAGAGTCTTAACCACTGAACTGCCAGGGATTTCTCGACCCCTGTCCTTTTAATGTCATTTACAATTCATTTATTTTACAAGTTTTACAAATTATACCAGCGTACTTATCCATGAAACTCCAGAAAGCTAATTTAGTTTAGTTTGGCAAATCCACACTCTGTGACTGGTTTTCAGTTTTCTCTCCATCCTTTTTTGGTGCAGAAGCAGATGAATTTTACTTCTTTAGTTCAAGCTATGCTTTCAAATAGCTATAGTGTGAAACTATACCTCCCAAAATACTGTATCATCTGGGCAAAATCTTATGGAAGAAAGCCAGACATTGGATTCCCATTTCATCTAGAATAAAATCCAAATTCCTTGACAGGACTGAAGGAATGTGTCGTCTGCCATCTGCTGCCCCTTCTCATGCCACATGACACACCCATTCTCCAGCCATGTCTCCTTTGGCTTGGTGTACCAAAGACACTGCTTTCCATGGCAAGGCTTTGAAAATTCTGGTTCCTCCATCTGGAGCCCTCTTGCCCATCTTCTTGTATGTCTGGTTCTTTCTCACTTTTGTGTCTCACCCTATATGTCACCTCCCCAGAGTGACCTTCCCGTACCATCCATCTAAAGTAGAGCTCTCAGGGGATACATGTATATGTATAGCTGATTCACTTTGCTGTACAGCAGAAACTAACCCAACATTGTAAAGCAACTATACTCTAATAAAAATTAAAAAAAAATAAAAGTACAGCTCTCATTGCAAAAAGGGTACAAACTTTCAGTTATAGGATAAAAAGGTCTGAGGATCTAATGTATAACATGGTGACTCTAGTTGATAACACTATATTGTATTTAAAAAAAGTAAATATGTAAGGCGATGATGGATGTGTTAATTAACTCGATGGGGGCAATCCTTTCACAGTGTATATCAAACAGCATATGATACCCTTTAAATATTGTACAATTCTATTTGTCAGTTATACTGCATTAAAGCAGGAAAAAATAGAGCAGAGCTCTCCCCTCGCCTCCCCCCACAGTTAGTCTCTGTTACAGACCCTGTTTAATTTTCTTCATATCCCTACCATGCCGCTCCTGGGAATCATCCAGGTTGCCCTGCCACACGCTGCATTTCTGCCCAACGTCAGACTCTGGAGCCTTTTCAGAGCCTTCTTCACAAGCCTGAGCTCCAGAGTGGGGAGGGCTGTCACTGATAATACATTATTTATTTCATGAAAATTCTGACCTTTTGAAATGAAGCAGTATTGGAGGGAATTAGTGTGACAGCATGTTGGCAAGAAAGGTGTGTGAATCACGAAACCAAGAAAAAGGGAGAGGGCTTCCGTGGTGGTGCAGTGGTTAAGAATCCGCCTGCCAATGCAGGGCACACGGGTTCGAGCCCTGGTCTGGGAAGATCCCACATGCCGCGGAGCAACTAAGCCCATGCGCCACAACTACTGAGCCTGTGCTCTGGAGACCGCGAGCCACAACTACTGAGCCCGCGAGCCACAACTACTGAAGCCTGTGCGCCTGGAGCCCATGCTCTGCAGCGGGAGAAGCCACCCCAATGTGAGGCCCGTGGACCGCAACAAGGAGTGGCCCCTGCTCTCAGCAGCTAGAGGAGGCCCACGTGCAGCAGCAAAGACCCAGTGCAGCCAAAAATTAAATAAATGAATAAATAAATTTTTAAAAAAGAAGCTAGGAAGAGGCAAGGAAGGATCGTCTCTAAAGCCTTCAGAGAGAGTATGACCCTGTCACACCTTGATTTCACACGAAGAGCCTACAGAACTGTGAGGGAATACATTTCCATTGTGTTAACCACTATACTTGTTGTCATTCGTTACAGCATCTGTAGGAGCATGATACACAAGGCCAGCATGATTCTGGATTAGAATTAGCCATTTTGTTGTTTTTCTCACTAGTGTAACCTCCTTGAGGACAGGGACTATATCTGGCTTGCTTATCCTTAGTTACTGAGCTCCTGGAACACAGAATGTTCCATATTAGATATAAAATAAATATTAGTTCCATAACTGAATAGGAAAAAAGTTTGATTACCTGAAGGAAAAAGGTCCTCTGAAAAAAAAAAGAGAAGAAAAGTTTTTAGGTTGTGGGTCAGAAAGGCAGCAAAATGCAAAAAAGACTATCTTTGTGTCACCAAGAATATCAGATGACAATTTCTACTTAACTCTTTTTGACTATGACAGTTGGTATGTGACAATTTTTTGAACAGACCAGAGTCCATGACACTTTCTCTCCCTTTATTTATGTTTAAGTCCCAGGCACATTCTAGGAGGAGATCATGATTTCGTATGTGTTCAAAACAAAATGGATTGTTCTGCAACTAAATCTGCATTCTAATTAAATTAGCCCTTACACTTTGGAAAATTTATTAGCTTCCCAGTAGCCAGGATCTACATGCAGGTAAAGCACTTCACTGTTGGAAAACTTCAATCTCCTGAAGTTCTGGGCAGCCATGCCCGCATTATTACATCCTGAAAATCTTCTTTGCTTCTTCCAAATTTTTCTCATCCATGGGAGGCTTCCTCGGGCTGCCAGGCTGCAAAAACTTCTTCACGGCAGGGAGATTGCTGACTCTGGTTCTCAGGGCCTGCAATGCACAAGAGCACAGCTCAGAGTGCAGCCGAAGACCAGCTCCGTCATGAGCACAAACCAGAGACTCTGAGACCCTCCCAGAAAAGGGCCAGCCGAGGCCCCTCCATCAGCACCAGGATGAGGCCGGACACAGACACCTAGTGAGGCAGGAAGATAACAGCATAATAACGTTTTCCCCAGAGATGTCTTAGTTTAAGCCTTCACTCAGCTCGAGTCTTCCTCATGTTCTTCCTACACGTAAATTCTGCAGATTCACCCTGTCGTGCAATATGAGGAAGAGTTATGTGTGTCACACGACAACACAGATAAAGGCTCCAAGATATCAAGACAGGAAGGTATAGGGGAATTGGGCTGGAACTGAAGACAGAAAACATGAAAGGTAGACAATGAGGCCAGTCAGAACCAATCTGCCCTCAGAGAGAGGGAGAGATGCAGAGAGAGAAATGAACTTGTAAGAGAAGGAACAGGAGCTGAGGGGAAGAAATGAGATGGTGGCAGACCTGCGCGGACAGACTCACGTAAAGAAAGAGGAGGACACACCTGGGAGAGAGGGAAGCAAATAGGAAATGAGGAAAGAGACTGAAATGGAACAGGGGCAGAGAGAGGCGCTAAGTCCTGGGTCTCTCTCCTGGAAAAAGGCAAGTCATTCTCCTTGGGGCAGCGGCCATCTCCAATGTCTTTGGCGTGACCAGATTCTTTCCATGCCCCAGACCAAGGCCTTGGAGTGAACTGTGGAGACCTGGGGGCAGTGAGGCCTGGACAGTGTCGGGGACCCTAGCAACACAGTCCCAGGGTCCAGAGAGCAGATGCCGAGGTGGGAGATGTGGGCAGCCCCCAAAGGCTGTGAGAGAGCTCACCTTCAGCAGAGGGAAGTTGGCCAAAAGGCTGGGGTCCAGCTCTTCCACATAGTAGAGAAGTTCAACCAGGTGGATGTCAGCCTTGCTCAGCTTGCTGCCCACAAGATAGTCTTGTCCATGGCCCTTCAACACCTGGCGAATGGAGGGGTCAGATCAGGAACACAGGCCGGGGCAGGCTGGGCCCAATGCTCTTCCTCCTTCTCCCCTGCCCCATTTCCCCCTCTGCGCCTCACTGGGCGGGTGTGGACCTTCAGACCTTCTGCTGCCCCCGGATCAGTGAGACGGGCCAGGTGGGTCCCACCTCTCTGTGGCTGCCTTACTTGCTTCCAACATATGCACCGTGTTTCTGTTGACCTCACACCCTAAAGCGTGCAGCTCTGAACTTCATGATGCGGCCCTTCATCCATCTCTCTCTCTCCCCTCCCCCACCTTGGGCAGTGATTCCATCTTCATGACAGCCTTCTACCACCCTAAGCAAATTATTGCAGAGTCTGTGTTTCTTCTCTTCTCTTGTCTGCTCTCCTCATTTCCTGGTCTCTCCCTCTGGGATCTGAAATAAACCTGGGTCAACCTGAATTTCCATCTCCCTGACAACATTGACTCTGACTCCTATTCCACCTGTGTCTGTCAGTAACACTGTGGAATATGTTATAATTTGCATGCTGAACTGTCTAGGGGTGATTGCACTTAATGTTTTCAACTTACTTTGAAATACCCCCCAAAATAATATGTTTGATCAGAGGAGAAAAGGATGGGGAGATACATGATGAAGCAAACATAATAATAAAATACTAATTTTTGATTCTAGGTGGTGGGTATGTATGAGTTGATTGTACATCTCTTTCAACTTTTCTATGTGTTGAATTTTTCATAATAAAATATTGGAAAAAAATATATGATGCTTACTTAAAATATTGCAACAATATGAAAATCATAGAGGCAAAAACACACATATCACCATCAAGTAAAGATAATAACATTTTGGCAAATATCCTACCAGACTATGTATGAACATAGAAGTATGGCTAAAAATTAAAGAATATAGGAAGACATCAAATGCTATTTTGTAATACACATTTTTCATTGATGTTATCATGGGGGTCTTTGATTTCTAAATACAGATGTACTTAAACTGCAGTGACTATAGAGGTTTCCACCATGTGAATGTGCCTAAACTATGAACACCATAAAGCCAGAAGAATGTAGTTTCTGATTACTATTATTCACTCCTTGACTAGGACCTGACACATAAGCAATGAATTAATACTTGTGAAATGAAAGAATGATTTAAACTTTATAAAGATGAGGGTGTTGGTTAAGCTTTTTATTTTTATGTTAGCCTTCTGCATCTCTTACGATCATTTTTTTTTTCAGTTCATGATTCTTGTTTAGCATGATTTCAGGTAGTTTGGATCTTGAGGTGTTCTCCTCTTACCTTCAAAGAGAAACATTAACTAAAATATATACTACGTATAATGATGGAACATTATTTTCTTGGTTTTGTATGATTTTCTTCGAAAGTCTGAGAGCCATGTCCCCAAAATTTGTAGATTATTTTTTCCTGAACAACTTTTCTTCTGTCTCTTCCTCTCCACCACTCTGCCCCCATCTCTATTTAGATACATCTCATCCATCCCCAAAACAGTACCACATTCTCCTGATGGGTAGGGTCTCATGTCTCCCTACACATGGTACCAGAATATTTTCTGATGCATTGCTGTCATTGTGCTCCTCTTGGATCAAAGCCCCTGCACTGTGTTCTGCAGGATCCATCTACTCCAGGCTCCAGTGTGGCTCTCAGAGCTTCCATAGCCCAAGCTCTAAGTATAAGAATTCCAGATTGGGTCTGAGTAAATCAAAATTTTGCTGAAAAATTATAACTTGGGTAAAACTTGGGTACAATTCTTCCTCAGAGTCAATTTTTATAAAATGCCCTAGAGTCAGGGTGCTACATTAGTATTCAGAAAGGCTCACAGAGGTGAAGGTCAATGCCCCTGCAATGCCAAGCACTATTTTTCTTTGTTCTTTGATCTCAGTGCCAAAAATGCTGAACAGTCCACTCACTTTTTCAAACGCAGGAAGATAACGGTTTGTTACACTCTCTTTGATCTGGGTCATCTTGGCATCTTTTTGATCAGGTGGGCACAGTGGCAAATGCATGATCATTTCACCCAGATCTACCACACCCTCTGTATACATATCAATCCTGAAAGACAAAATGACCAAATTGTCAAATGTCTCCTGCGTTAGATTTTACAGTTTAGAATGGGTAAGAATGGGGCATCAAGAGGTGGCAGAGTAAATCATCCCCATTGGGTGCACTTTTCTATGTCAGTCATTTAGTTATGACTTTTCTTAATTTTAACATTTCATTCTAGAGCAAGCCATCGAGGAAGATATATGTCTAAAATTTTTGTTATATACATGACCAAATGTAGGGACAGAGCATATCAGAGACCTGTCCAGAGTCACAGGCATGAGAGAAACGGGTGGAATCACTGCAGGTAACCACTGAGACCACGCCTAGGGTTTGCCATCTCTGCTGTGGTGTGTTCTGTGCACAGTTAGTGTGATGAATTAGTACCACCTCAGTCATGTCCAGAGAGAGCCCTGGCACCACGGACCTAGTCATGTCCCTCTCCCTGTCCCATCCTGTTACACTACCAGGACCATTCAGATGCCCAACCAGTACTTCCTCCAGTTACTTCCCATAGAATATGGTTCCGCAACCCTCTCCACATATTGTTGCCCAACTCTGGCCTTGTTTGCATTTCTCAAGACTCCACCCAAAATATCCCCTGAAATAGTGCGTTTCTTCATTTCATTCCTACAGTGCATATTCCAGGTAATTTTGCTGTTTTTCTTCCAAACATGGTTTCCTACAATAATCTTTTTAAATAAAAGCTTTATTGAAGTATAATTCACATACCAGAATGTCATCCTTTTCAAGTGTAAAATTGTGTGATTTTTCTTTGTAAGGTCACAGAATCCTGTACCATCATCATACTCTAATTCCAAAATATTTTCATCACTTGCAAAAGAGATGCTGAGTGTGTTTTCAGGCATTCAGTATTCTTCCCTCCCTCCAGCTTCTGGCAAACACTAAACTACTTTTGGTTTTACGGATAGCAATGTTCTGCACATGCCAAACAAATGGAATCATACAATATGCATCATTTGTGTCTGGTTTCTTTCTGTAAGAGAATGTTTTCAAGGTTCATCCATGTTGTAACACGGATCAGGACTTCATTCCTTTTCATGGCCAAATAGCATTCCACTGTATGGATGTGCCTGCCTTTGTTCATCCATTCATGGACATTTGTGTTGTTTCCACTTTTTGAATATTATGAACAATAGTGCTATGAACTTTTGTGTACAAGTTTTAGTGTGGTTGTATTTTTAATACTCTTGAGTATATTCCTAGTAGTGGATTGCTGAGTTGTATGGTAACTCTATGTTTAACTTTTTGAGTAACTGCCACATTCCATGATTCAATCATGTGGTCCCATCACAACACAGAGGAGACTCCCCAACTATGGCTGTATTGAATAAATCTGCCTGCTACAAACTGATATTAAAATGTTCCAGATAACCCTGCCATCGTGGGCTCAGTCTCTGCAAACCCTTGTCAAGTGGCCAGTCCATATAAAGGGCTGATAAACTAGGTTCCTGGTTATCATTCTTATAATTTCTGAAACGGACGAATCAACTCGTCTAGATACTTACCTTCTGAGGTTTTATCCTCTAGACACTCAGACACTTTGCCCCTTGTCTCAATCCCTGTGAGCACATCCTGCTCACTCAGGGAAGGACCTAAATCGTTCTTATTAATCATTAATGAAAGAACAGAAAAAATACCGTACAGGGCTCTCTCTTTCATGTCTTTCCCATAGAGGTTGTATTTGGTGGCAATGTAGTTGAGAATGGCTCTGGTCTGCACCAGCTTCATCCCATCAATTTCAACCATGGGCACTTGCTGGAACATCAAACTCCCTTCTTTTGAAAGAAGAAAAGAAATAGAGTGAAATGTTGGATGAATCATACTGTTAAGGTAAACTGAAACATTTTATGTATCAAAATTTTTGTTGAAATGACTGAAGACATAAAAGGAAACAAAAATTTTACCTGGTAAAATTTCAGTGGAAATAGCATTTTGCTTTTAGCTTCCTATAATCCTTTTTCTTATCAATTTGCCTTTTACTTTTCAATCTATTATTTCAGTTAACTTTTTATTTCCCTTTCAGAGCATGGTATGTCCCTTTATTTTATGTGTTTGTCTTGATGGATTTTTAAGAAGAATATAGGAGAAGTTCCACCAGCCAGTTGCCAAGTCAAAAGGGAAATTCTCAAAGTAAGTCTCATGGGGTTCATGGCATTAAGGCCAGTTCTAAGAGAGACTCCTACATAGAGTGTTTTGTATGCTCTTCAGATCCCACCACTGGATAGTGTGCAGGGCAGGCCTGTTTTCCCAACTCCACTGCTGCTGGCCCTTGCTCTTTATCTCCCTCCTCACACGCTCACCTGGACTTCGAACTAATTCAACACCACTTGGTTATTTGAGTCTGCAATATTGCTATGATATTACCTTGTCAAACCTGTCAGAGAAAAGAATTCAAGGCAACTGCTGGACCTGTTTCTCCCCTCTTCTTTCTAATGCATTTGTTTTCCTTGGGTGGGAGGGCTGTGTGGCATCCTGAACTGATACAGTCACTCACGGTGCAGAAAGGCAGGAAGTGCACAAAGAGGGCATTCACAGGGCACCGGGGCCGGTTCCTTTAGCAAATACTCAGAGTTCCAGCCCTTCCTGGTCCTGAGTGAGCTGCAAGACCTGCTCAAGGAGCCCCACCCCTTACCTTTAACCATGCTTCTCCCTCTCCACTGATCCCACTCCCACCATGCACATACATGGCATTGCTGGGGTTGAAGCCTCAACTTAAGATTTCTACTAGATCCTCCCATCAGAGGAATTTAGTTTCTTGGTCTTACCATTTCTTAACTTATCCAAGTCTTCTGGAGTTTTTATAAATATCTCTTCAAACTGGAAAGCAGAAACAGTCAATGAGTTTTTGTTATTTCATTCCATAACATTATTGAACTTGAATGACCAATGTCTGGTGCATACTATGGAGAAGCTAAGATTTCCGAGTTTGGCAGGGTACACAGAGGACAATGATCACTGCCACCTGGAAATTTAGATTAGAGCCACCAAGATAAAAGCATGGGTTGCAGCACATAACTGCTTATTTTGCAGCTTCAATTCACCTCCACACCGTCTCCACCTCTGTCAATCATTAGGTTGTGATTTGGGAGGGGGAAATCACTGGAGGGAAGGGACTGGAAAGTTCTTCTAGTTATGGAGTTTTAATATCTCTGGAAAGCCCTTCTCTCCTTGTGAAATCAGGACAAGGTTTTGAGTGTCCCCCAGCATGGGGTATCCATGGGGCCAGTGACCCCCAAGATGCTGCCACCAGGGGCCTCTGCTGTATATTACCTCCCTCCATTCAACTTTATATTTTAAAAAGGGGTCTTGATGGTGAAAAGTTTGGGAATTGGGAGTTTCTAACTTGCTAAACAGTTTATTGTGGCTCTACATGATCCCATAGGGTCAGACTATACAGAGAGTGAGGTGTGTGGGCAACAATTTATAAAGCACCCAGTCCTAGACAACATAGGGGGTGGTGGGTGGTCAGTGTGGGAGGGTGGCCGAGGTAGGATGGGACTTGCTGGTGGGCTGTTGCTTGTGAGGCTGATGGAGATGGGGTTGTGAGGATCAGCCTTTGGACCCAGAGAACCCAGAAGTCCCGACAAAGAGCCTCTGGTAAGCCTTGCCCCACACCCTCCTCAGTCAGGCTGGGCTGGACAAGAGGAGGCCTGGGATGCTCTCAGCATCTCCCCCTACTTCACCTTCTGGTGGTGAACTCATTCTGCCCAGGGGCTCTGAACACGGGGGCTAGGTAAACATGCTGTTAGGAGGCTAAGCGAGCACACTAGAGGTTCCCTTTGCAGGACGCCACCTCACCTGAAACCCTCCTTTACTGCTTGCTCTCCCCTGAGGGACCAGATCTCCAGAGTCTGTCCATGACTCCCTCCCCAGGAAACCCGCACAGAGTTGCTGTGTCCCTCTGACCTGGGCTGAGAAGTGCTTTTCTCAGAGACACCTCTAGAGGGAAGCACTCAACAGAGTCCCACACTTGCTCCTGAGAATCTGACATTTTAACACTTTAAAGTGCTTGGGTGTCCTCCTAGGTGCTCCCACTCCTCTTTTAATCACATATTTACTTGTCTGCATCCTCACTAGAGTGTAAGCTGCCTGAGGGCAGGGACTGTGTCTGTCTAGTTCACCCCCGTATCTCCAGGACCTGGCAGGGAACCTAGCACTTCAAGGTGCCCAACAAATTCATTGCGGAGTGAATGCATTAAATCTAACAGGCAGTTTGTTACAATCCGCCCCTCTCTGTATTTCTGGTTTATGTTTTAACTTTAATTACATTTATTTTCTAGTATGTATATTTTTGTCTTTTTATTATGGACATTTGTAGCATACAGAAAAATGAACAGCAAATTATGATAATCTTCCTTGTACCCATCAACCAGCTTCAATAATTATCAGCTCAACCCAGCTGTGAGTTATCTATATGCCTACCCCCTCTCCCCTTCGTAATAATTTGAAAGAAATCCCAGATATCTTGTATTTCATCTTTAAATAGTTCAGTGTATATTTCTAAAACATTAAAACTATTAAAAATAACCACAATACATTATAACACCCAGCACATTAACAAAGTTTACTAAATATCAACTGATATTTAATGTTTATGTTTTTAATAGCTGTATAAATGTCATAAATAATATTGTACAATTTTAAAAATCAAAATCCAAATTAGGCCCACACGATGTGATTAGTTTCTTAAATTTACTCTAACTTTATTCTCTTTATTTACTCTAAGTTTATTCTCTCTAATAAGAAGACATTTTAATAACATATTAGGACAAATCTGTTTATCTCTTAATAACTGACAAATCTGTTTTAATGCAAAACTCTGAACAGGTCAGTTAGTAAGAAAAGTCCCTTAGCTTATGTGAGGAAAGTACTTTGATACAGTTCATTTAGATTCAACTTCAGATGAACGAACTCAGGACCCACCTCTACTCCAGCTGCAGCCAGGATCCACCGGATGGCCTCCATTCTGCCCCGTCCATTGAAGTAGTGAAGCTTGGGTTTCCCCGCCATGATGGCAGTCTCCTGGTTTCTCTAAACCTTAGTGGATGAATGAATGAATGACTAAATGAACGAACAAAGAATAAAACCACAGACGCAAAATGTACTTTATGATATATGGCTGAACAGCACCAACAGTGCTGAAGAAGTATTGGCCCCCTTTGTCGCAGAGTCGGAAGAGTCCCTGGAATGTCTGCCTTGGCCCAAATTCCCACCCCCGATAGCCAACCGCGGGAAATTGCACCAAACCATTGTCCAGTCTCCATCGGGTAAAATCTGATTGTCTTGGGAGGCTAAGAGGTGAGTCTGTGGTGAGGATGCATGGGGGGTGGTTAGGGAGCAGAACGACTAGAGAACTAGTATTTATTAAAAACCTCCTAATGGTCCTGACCCAACACTAACCCCTTTGGATGCATTATTATTATTTTTTTTAATAAATTTATTTATTTTATTTATTTATTTTTGGCTGCACTGGGTCTTTGTTGCTGCATGCGGGCTTTCTCTAGGTGCGGTGGGCGGGGGCTACTCTTCGTTGTGGTGCACGGGCTTCTCACTGCGGTGGCTTCTCTTGTTGTGGAACATGGGCTCTAGGCACACGGGCTTCAGTAGTTGTGGCACGTGGGCCCAGTAGTTGTGGCTCACGGGCTCTAGAGCGCAGGTTCAGTAGTTGTGGTGCATGGGCTTTGTTGCTCCATGGCATGTGGGATTTCCCAGACCAGGGTTCGAACCCGTGTCCCCTGTATTGGCAGGCGGATTCTTAACCACTGTGCCATCAGGGAAGCCCCCCTTTGGATGCATTATATCTTTAATCCTCACAACAGTCTCATGAAATAGTTATTATCTCTATTTTTCCATTAATGAAACAGACGCTCAGAGCTTAAAAGACATTCATGGAAATCCACGCCCAGGGTTGAAAAGAGGGCAGGGCTGGAACCCACACAGATGCAGGCCCTGGGAGGCTGGGAGGGAGGGGCCTTGGAGCCCGAGGACTTCGCCGACAGTGAGGAGGAGGCTGCAGAGTCTGCCTTCAGCTCCTTGGCTGTTATGCTGCATCTGTTCAAAAGCTGAGACGGGGCTCAGATTTGCTTAACTGTCGCTCAAAAGTTCCTAGTTCTTTCTACAAACACAGGATGCTAATTCCTTACTATTTTTTTTGGAATTCTACATTACGTCTCTTGGTACATCTCATACCTAGGACAAGGGATGTTGCTGCATTAATTTTACAGCATGGGATGGAACTAAGATTTGTTCAATGTCTGTCATACACTGGGCATTCTCACAAATTTATTTTCATTTACTCCTACAAAAATCAACTGCAGTGAAGTTTGTCATTGCTCTCATTTTACAGTTGTGGGTACTGAGGTTTCTAGGGTAACTTGCTCAAAGTAGGTGGCGGACCTGGGATTCAAATCCACTTCTATATGAACCCAAGTCTAGGCTTCATTTTTCCATATTCATGTTTTTCAAAATATGCATGACAATCCTTCAGTGGATTGTGAAATAGACCAATTTTTTAAATAAAGTAGAAGAAAATAGAAAATATCAGAGTGCCTTACATGTTGAAGAGGTAAGCATCGTTCTATGAGTTTTTAGTTTTGTTGCGTGTATGGGCGAAAGAAAGCACGTGTGCACACTCATTTGTTCACTGTAATGGTAAGAGATACTTGGGTCTTGTCAGGTGAGTGCAGTTTGAAAGCCCTTGGTCTACAGCAGCCTGCATGAGGAGTGGACATAGCAGGGAACCAGAGAATGAAACTCAAAGGCTTCGACAATGGACAGAACTAGTTCCATCATGGGTGTGAATGGGAAACACACAGGACTCATTAAAAGCAGGAGTCCCAAAGCCAGGACTTAGGGAGAAACAGTTGCATTTTCTATCCAAATCCCAAGCTCTGTTTTTTATTTCAAATAATTACTATTTAATATTGGGACAGTACATTTCATATTTCAACCAAAAGACAAAAATGTAGTTTAACTCAAAGGCACAACAATTAAAACACAGAAAGTAATGGCATCTCGCAGATGCCTTATTTCTAAATTAAACAAACATATACACAAGTCGCCTGGGCTTCAGTAGTTGTGGCACGTGGGCTCAGCAGTTGTGGCTCTCGGGCTTCAGTAGTTGTGGCACGTGGGCTCAGCAGTTGTGGCTCTCGGGCTTCAGTAGTTGTGGCACAGGGGCTCAGCAGTTGTGGCTCTCGGGCTCTAGAGCGCAGGCTCAGCACTTGTGGCGCCCGGGCTTAGTTGCTCCGCGGCATGTGGGATCTTCCTGGACCAGGGCTCGAACCCGTGCCCTCTGAGTTGGCAGGCAGATTCTTAACCACTGCGTCACCAGGGAAGTCCCAACATCCACATTTTTAATGTAAGGACTCAATGGCCTAAACTTTAGAAAGTAAAGAATCCTCTGGAAACATACTTAACTCATCTGTCTTGTAATTGGAGATTGTGTACTTTCTTATCATGGGAAATGGAGGTGCTGTGATTCAGCAGAATTCTGTGAAGGGTGCTGTTGTGAACCAGAGGTCACAGGTCCCCCTCACACTAAGCTCCCTTATCCAGTGACTGAGGATCACCTTACAAAAGGAAATGAATTTTTCACTTATGTAATATTTTATTGTATGTTCCTTGTAAGCAACTTTCTTCACCTTTCAAATAAGAGGTCTCCAAAGGCCTGTTCAAGGCTGGGGCAAAGGTGACATAAACTTCCTGGTCCCCAGAAAATGAGGAACTAGAGAGATTCAATGATTTGCCATCAGTCACACACGTGTGTTCCTGATTCACACTCAATATCTAGCAACTGTGTCCACCCTCAGGACAACCCTAGGAAACAGCTTCTAATATCCTATTGTCAAGAGAAGGAAACTGAAATTCAAAGAGATAAAGCTACTTTCCTAGCTCACACGTTTTGTGAGCATTGGGTCATTTGGAAAGCATCTTCTGACTTCTGGTCCCGGGCTGCCGCCCCCCAACCAAGTAACACTTAAGCAGTCTCTCTGCTGCTCTCTGAGACCCTCGTTTATTAATTTTTTCCCCATTCGGAATCCGTTAGCCAACTAACAGTTAAATGGGAAGAAGAGAAGGAAACATGAAATTCACAAGTTCCTTTTTGTTAGCTGATTCTTAAGGGCTTGATATGAGGAAAAATGGATAAAAGTGTGCCTTGTTTTACTCTGACATCCTAAAAATTTACTGTGAGTAAATTGAGCACTAGTATAACTATATTTGACCTTCATAAGGAAGTAGGCTTATCTTCCCAAAAAGGAATGTATCCTGGGATAATTCCAGTGTGAACTAAAGGATCTGTGTCTCTGGGGGTGCTCCTAAGGACAGCGTTTCTTAGCAGAGAGAAGGGAGGCTTAGAGACAAAGCCCAACTCCTTTCCTTTATAAGGTACATAAACCCGGGGGGGGGGGTTGTCTTATCTCTGTACCTCAATGTTCTCTTTTAAAATATAGTTATATTTATTAGTGAGGATGGTGGAGAAAACTAGATAAGGTATAAAAAATTCATAATAGGGACCAGGAAATCCAATTTCCCTCCTGCTCCCAGTTCCTGGGAGACAGGCAAGTCTCTGAGCACACAGGATAGCCCACGCATCTTCTTTCTTCTGTCTGTATCTGTCTGTCTGTCTATCTACATCTATCTATCTATCTATCTACCTACCTCTTGACCCATAGCTCCAGTAGGAATGAGATTTTGTACATATCCAGACTCTTTTTCAGCCAAGTCTTATAATGGCTCCCTTTTTAGTTGGCTTGTGTGACAGATGAGTGATGTTCACTGGTTAGTTAACCTGGAATGCAGGAAGTTTTTGGCGAAGATTCAGTGCAGTCTGGCACAGCAGTGAACGCAGCCTTTCGAAACCCCAGGACCGCAGCTAACCCCTGGTTCTGCCCCTGAACCATGCACCCTACCTGCCTTTCCCCTCAGGCCTGGCCCCAGCCCCACTCACTCCCTGATCTGGACAACTCCGGAATCTTCTGGTCCCCCAGCCCCTTTGCATGGGTTCCAGCCATGGCAGTGGGTTCCACCCACTGCTTTTTAGAGCAGGAGCTCAGGGTCTCACTGTCAACACTTGATGGAAAAGATCCCTTGTCTCCTACCTCCTGTTTCTTCCCTGGAAATGCAGACGTTTCACTGATCCTTCTTGAACACCTTGTTTCTGCTTGACATGTAACCATATTTCCTTCTCTTAACAAGTTTCCTTCAAACTTCCTCAACTAAGACTCATTGGGCAGTTTCCTGTGCTAAGAAATGATGGCTGCTGGGGAACACGATTGGAGCCTGATGTGGTGGATGCCCTAAAGGGGTTCAAATCTAGTCAGAAAAACAGGTTTGTAGACAACTGATAGCGCATAAAGGGCCCGTCAGTGACTTCACTTTAATTGGTTCTACCCAAGAGCCATGATTCTCTTAGCCAAGCAGGGCAGGGCAAGGGGAACGGCTGCAGGCTGAGAAAGCAGAGGTTGCTGCCCACCTGCCCAGGTGGCCCCAGCTCCACTGCAGCTCAGCCTCCAAGTTAATGACTCTACCCCACGTGTCATGGGATCCAAATGCTGCTGTCCGTAGCATCTTGCAAAGTGCTTCTCCTCGTTGCTGTATCCATATTTTCTCTTTTCAGTCTCAGGTACTATAATTCTCCCGTGAATTCATCCTGCCCTGGACAGCTCTAGGACTTTCACGGGATCTCACTGAACCTCTCCTGTCTAAGGCCTTTGTTTTTTCCCCCCAACATTAATACTTATAACAGTGCATTGTTCACGCCTACATTCCAATTTGAATGACTTGTACCTTCTAGCCAGGTGGATTTCTGTACTTTTTAAAAGCTAATTCTCTGCTCCCGTATTATCTAGTTTTCCCATCAAGACTTCCTTTGGAGGTTTACCATGAGTTGCTTGAATCCCAGAGAGAGAAGGGGAATTGCCACAGCCCACTCTGATTTTCTGTTGATATTCAGACTTATTCCCATTTTAGTGAATCTTAATTTTGATTTTTCACAGCTCACACAGTATTACAGCATCACAATTTGCACTTGTTGTGAACTGACTACTTCTACAGAGAAAGTTACCCCAGCATAAACACCTACACTCTCTCACACACTGGTCATATTCGCCGATTGTCTAAAATGCTATCATTCTTTTTTCTCCTCATATCATTAATTTTTCTCAGATCTAAATTATCATGCCTTGGTTTCTAAATTCTTCATTTTTACATTTCTGTAACGATGTATCTAACAGCAATGGACTAAAATTGTCCCCTAAGCACAGCAAGAAGGCACAATGTGAGTATAAAACAGTTTTCTTGTGCTATGAGCACACTATACAGATGTATAAAATCAGTACATACCTTATGGAAGTCTGTCTCCCACTTGGCTCAGCACCTCAATGCCAAGTCCACATGTGTTTATAAGCTGTTGTTACAGTTGACTGAACTCCTCCTCTCTGAAGCGGGGAGAGTCAGGTTAGGGAAAAGCCCCTCCCACAGCATTCAGGGCCACTGGTTCTGTGCTAGGTTTAAAAAAAGAAAAATGATGAGTCATTCCCTTATCATGATACAACTGGTTAATATCTTTTCAAGGTCGGCAATTAAAAATTAAATACAAAATTTCAGGTTGATTGGACCCTTTCTGCCAGTGAGTGAAGTATTGAAGTATGGCTTTTTCTTCCTTCAGTTTTTTTTAAACCTTTTTTTTTTTTTAATTGAAGTTAATTTACAATGTTGTATTGGTTTCAGGTGTACAGCAAAGTGATTCAGTTATACATATTTACATATATATACATATATATATTCTTTCTCAGATTCTTTTCCCTTATAAGTTACTACAAAATATTGAGAAGAGTTCCCTGTGCTATACAGTACATCCTGTTGGCTATTTATTTTATATATAGTAGTGTGTATATGTTACTCCCAAACTCCTAATTTATCCCTCCCCAACATTTACCCTTTGGTAACCATAAGTTTTTTTTTTTTCTAGGTCTGTGGGTCTATTTCTGTTTTGTAACTAAGTTCATTTGTATCATTTTTTTTTTTAGATTCCACATATAAGCAATATATTATCATATGACATTTGTCTTTCTCTGTCTGACTTACTTCACTTAATACGATAATCTCTGGGTCCATCCATGTTGCTGCAAATGGCATTATTTCATTCTTTTTTTACATAATAAATTTTATTTTATTTTATTATTATTTTTTTATTGGGGTATAGATGTTTTACAATGTTGTGTTAGTTTCTACTGTGCAGCAAAGTGGAGTTCCCTGTGCTCTGCAGCAGGTTCTCATTAGTTACCTATTTTATACATATTAGTGTATATATGTCAATCCCAATCTCCCAATTCATCCCACCCTCCCTTTCCCCCCTTTGGTGTCCATAAGTTTGTTCTCTACATCTGTGTCTCTCTACTTCTGCCTTGCCAACAGGTTCATCTGTACCATTTTTCTAGATTCCACATATATGCGTTAATATATGATATTTGTTTTTCTCTTTCTGACCTACTTCACTCTGTATGATGGTCTATAGGTCCATCCATTTCTCTACAAATGGCCCCATCTTGTTCATTTTTATGGCTGAGTAATATTCTGTTGTGTATATGTACCACATCTTCTTTATCCATTCATCTGTTGATGGACATGTAGGTTGCTACCATGTCTTCGCTATTTTAAATAGTGTTGCCATAAACGTGACATGTTTTTTTTTTTTTTTTTTAGCTGTGTTGGGTCTTCGTTGCTGCGGGCAGGCTTTCTCTAGTTGTGGCGAGTGGGGGCTACTTGGGCTTTTCAGTGAGGAGGCTTCTCAATAAAGAAGTCTTCTGCTCCCCCTGAATCAGTAAGATGGGCCAAGTGGGTCCCTGGTGTTCCCTCCTCATCCTCACTGGAAGCCCGACCACCATTTCCTTGTCTGGGCCCACCTCACTCTGGCTGCCTTACTTGCTTCTTCCCCTGGGCCAAGGGCTTAGCACCGTCTGCACTGTGTTTCTGTTGCCCCACACCCTAAAGTGTGCAGCCCTGGGCTTCATGACATGGCCCTTCATATCTCTCTCATCTTTCTCCCTTGGGCGGTGACTCCAACTTCTTGACGGTCTTCTTCAACCCTGAGAAAACTATTTCAGAGTCTACATTTCTCCTCTTTTCTGCTTCCTGATTTCCTGGTTTCTCTCTCTGGGGCCTGAAATAAACCTGGATCAACTTGAACTCCCATCTCCCTGACTCCTAACTTGCACTCCATGCTTGCACTCCTAACTTGCAGCATGGTATGATCCACATGCTGTAATGTCTGGAAATGAACTTCCCTGATGACTTAAAGTCACTTTGTAATATATCCAAAATAATACGTTTGATTGACAGAACAAGAATGGAGAGACAGTGACATATGATAATGGAAAACAAAGCTTTTTGGTATCCACGTGGTGGGTTCATATGAGTTCATTTTATACATCTTTAAACTTTTCTGCATGTTTAAAACTTTTTATAATAATATGTTAGGGAAATATGTGATATTTATTAAAATATTCCACCAATCTGGAAATCATAAAGTACAAAGAGAAAAGACACACACAGCACCACCAACTAAAGATAATAACATTTTAGCAAATACTCTTTCAGCTTATGTACACATATAGGAGTATGGACAAATGGATAATTATTTGGAAAAGAATATAATAACATCAAAACGTATTCTGTAATAGGGAATTCCCTGGTAGTTCAGTGGTTAGGACTCCATGCTTCCACTGCAGAGGGCAAGGGTTTGATCCCTGGTTGGGGGACTAAGATCCTGCAAGCCATGCAGTACAGCCAAACAAACAAACAAAAAATAAATGTATTTTGTAATATATAATTTTTACTTATGTTGTCATGGGGCTCTTTGTTTTCAAAGTATAGTTGTACTCAAATTGCAATCACTGAAGAGCTTATCATCATGTGAAAGTTCCATAAAGTCTCAGCACCACAAGGGCCAGGAGGGTGTACTTTGTGATTACTGTTAAATTCTTCGCTCCTTGAATATCATGGCTGGACATGCAAGCAATGAATTAGCATTTGCTGAATAAATGAAAGAATGACCCTATGCTTTATAAAGATGTGGGTGTTGGTGTTAATCTTTTTATTTATATGTAAGCCTCCTGAATCTCTTTAAGTCATTTTTTTGTTTGTTTGTTTGGTTCATGATTTTTGTTTCGCATGACTTCAGGTAGTTTTGATCTTGAAATGTTCTCCTCTTACCTTCAAAGAGAAACATTAACTAAGATATATACTAGATATAATGATGGAACATCATTTCCTTGGTTTTGTATGACTTTCTTCAAAATTCTGAGAGCCATGTCCTCAAAATTTGTAGATTATTTTTTCCTGAACAGCTTTTCCTCTGTCTCTTCCTCCCCACCCCACTGCCCCCACCTCTGTTTAGAAACATCTCATTCATCCCCGAAACAGTACCACATTCTCCTGAAGGGCAGCTGGTCTCATGTCCCCTTACACATGGTACCAGAATATTTTCTGATGCATTGCTGTCATTGTGCTCCTCTTGGATCAAAGCCCCTGCACTGTGTTCTGCAGGATCCATTCTACTCCAGGCCCCGGTGTGGCTCTCAGAGCTTCTACAGCCCAAGCTCTAAGTACAACCACGAAATTCAATCAAGTAGAGAATTCCAGATTGGGTCTAAGTAAATCAAAATTTTGCTGAAAAATTACAACTTGGGTAAAACTGGTACAATTCTTCCTCATAGTCGATTTTTATAAAATACCTTGAGAACCAGGATGTTACATTAGTATTCAGAAATACTCACAGAGGTGAAGGTCAATGCCCCTGCAATGCCAGGCACTATTTTTCTTGGTCCTCTGATCTCAGTGCCAAAAATACTAAACAGTCCACTTACTTTTTCAAATGCAGGGAGGTAACGGTTTGTTGTTCTTTCTCGGATCAGGGTCATCTTAACATCCTTTTGATCAGGTGGGTTCACTGGCAAAAGCATGATCATCTCACCCAAATCTGTCACACCTTCGGAATACACATGAATCCTGAAAAACAAAATGACCAAATTGTCAAATGTCTCCTGCCTTAGATTTTATAGTTTAAGAATGGATAAGAGTGGGGCATCAGGAGGTGATAAAAGTAATTCTCCTCCACTGGGTACATTTTTCTGTGCCAGTCATTCAGTTATGAGTTTTATTAATTTTAACATTTCATTCTAGAACAAGCCATTAAGGTAGACATATGTCTAATATTTTGGTTATACACATGATCAAATATAGGGACAAAGCACACTGGTGACCCATCCAGAGTCAGAGGCAAGAGAGAAATGGGTGAATCACTACAGGTAACCACTGAGACCACACATAAGGTTTGCCATGTCTGCTGTGGTGTGTTCTGTGCACAGTGTGATGCATTAGTGCCACCTCAGTCATGTCCAGAGAGAGTCCTGGCACCACGGTCCCAGTCACATCCCTCTCCCTGTCCCATCCTGTTACACCACCAGGACCATTTAGATGCCCAATATCAGGAGTTCCTCCAACTATTTCCCACAGAACATGGCTCCACAACCCTCTGCACATACGGTTGCCTGGCTCTGGCCTTGTTTGCATTTCTCAAGACTCCACCCAAAATATAGCGTGAGGGGACTTCCCTGGTGGTTCAGTGGTAAAGAATCCGCCTTACAATGCAGAGGGCGCGGTTTGATCCGTGGTCAGGTAAGTAAGATCCCACATGTGGAGGGGCAACTAACCCCGAGCGCAACAACTAGAGAGAGAAAACCTGCACGTCACAACGAAAGATCCTGTGTGCCACAACTAAGACCTGATGCAGCCAAAAATAAAATAAAATAAATAAATAAGTAATAAATAAATCTTTAAAAAAAACCAAAATATATTGTGAAATAGTGCAATTCTTTTTTTTTTTTTTTAGAGAGAGAAAGTCTTATTTATTTATTTATTTATTTATGGCCGTGTTGGGTCTTCGTTTTTGTGCGAGGGCTTTCTCTAGTTGCGGCAAGTGGGGGCCACTCTTCATCGCAGTGCGCGGGCCTCTCACTATCGTGGCCTCTCTTGTTGCGGAGCACAGGCTCCAGACGCGCAGGCTCAGTAATTGTGGCTCACGGGCCTAGTTGCTCCGCAGCATGTGGGATCTTCCCAGACCAGGGCTTGAACCCGTGTCCCCTGCATTGGCAGGCAGACTCTCAACCACTGCACCACCAGGGAAGCCCTGAAATAGTGCAATTCTTCACACAGTTTCAACAATGTATATTCCAGGTGATTTTTTGTTTTTGTTCCGAACAGGGCTTTCTACAGGAGTTTTTTAAAGTAAAACTTTATTGAAATATATTCACATGGCATCATTTTCATCCTTTAAATTGTGCTATCATTCTGAAACCATCACCACATTCCAATTCCAGAACATTATTTTTATCATTTTATCCAAAAGGAAATCCAGTACCCTTGACAGTCACTCTCCTATTCCTCCACATTCCAGCCCCAGGTAACCACTCAACTACTTTCTATTTCTATGGATTTGAACATCTGGACATTTCATACATTTGGAATCATACAGTATGTGGCCTTTTGTGTCCGGTGTTTTTCATTTAGTATTTTTCAAAGTTCATTCATGTTGTCACATGCCTCAGTACTTTACTCCTGTTCATGGCTAAAAATATTCCATTGTATGGCTGTACCACCCTTTGTTCATCAATTCATCAGTTGTTGGACATTTTGTTTGCTTCCACTTTTTGAATATTATGAACAACATTGCTCTGCACTTTTGTGTACAAGTTTTAGTGTGGATGTATTTTTGACTCTCCTGGGTGTATACTTAGAAGTGGAATTGCTGGGTCATATGGTAACTATATGTTTAACTTTCTGAGTAACTGCTCACAGTTCCTTACATGATTTTAATATCAGTCATGTGGCCCCATCGCAAGAGAGGACAAATTTCCCTCAAATATGCTTGTATTGAATAAATCTGGCTGCTTCAGACTTACAGTAAAATGTTCCAGATAATCCTGGCATCTTGAGGACCAGTCTTTGTTAACTCTGTCAAGTGGCCAGTCCATATAAAGGACTGATAAATTAGGTTCCTGGTCATCATTCTAAAACTTCTGAAACTTAAGAATCAATTCCTTTAGATCCTTCCCTTTCCAGTGTTTATCCTCTAGACACTCAGATACTTTGTCCCTCATCTCTACCTGTTGGTGGGTGTCCAGCCTGAGCTCCTGGAGTCATGGTTCCAGCATCCTCCTGGCTTTATAGTTCCTCCGTGTTTGGAAACCTCTGTCACTGTACTATATCCATGGACCACATCCTCTTTCATAAGCTCTTGATTCCACTCCAAGTTCCACTCTTCCCTCATCCTCATAGGTCTCTGCTGTACTCAGTTATACCCACTAAGGTCTATACTGCTGTCGGTCATGATCCCTGTGAGCTCACTCAGGGAAGGACCTAGATCATTCCTATTAATCATTGATGAAAGAACAGGAAAAGTACTGTACGGGGCTCTCTCTTTCATGTCTTTCCCATAGAGGTCGTATTTGGTGGCAATGTAGTTGAGAATGGCTCTGGTCTGCACCAGCTTCATCCCATCAATTTCAACCATGGGCATTTGCTGGAACATCAAGCTCCCTTCTTTTGAAAGAAGAAAAGAAATAGAGTGAAGTATTTGATGAATTACACCCTTCTAGGATGAAAAAATGTTGAAATAACTGCAGATATAAAATGAAACACTAAAATGATCTGGTGCACTTAAGCAGGATGGCATTTTGGTTTTAGCTTCTATAGTCCTTCTTTTTCCTATCAATCTGCCTTTTACTTTTTAACTTATTATTTCATTTCTCTATTTCCCATTCAGATACATGGGAGGTCCCCTTTAATTCTGTGTCAATTTGTCTTCACAGATATTTTAGAAAGAAGTTGGAAGAAGCTGCAATAGGTTGCCATTTCAAATGGGAAGTTCTCAAGTAAGTCTCACATCATATAAGGCAGGTTTTGAGAGATTTCTATGTGGAGGTCCCTTTCCCTGCTCACCGAGTCTGCAATATTGCTAAGATGTTACCTTGTCAAACTTGCCAGAGAAAATAATTCAAGGCAACTGCTGGACCTGTTTCTCCCCTCTTCTTTCTAATGCATTTGTTTTCCTTGGGTGGGAGGGCTGTGTGGCATCCTGAACTGATACAGTCACTCACGGTGCAGAAAGGCAGGGAGTGCACAGAGAGGGCATTCACAGGGCACCGGGGCCGGTTCCTTTAGCAAATACTCAGAGTTCCAGCCCTTCCTGGTCCTGAGTGAGCTGCAAGACCTGCTCAAGAAGCCCCACCCCTTACCTTTAACCATGCTTCTCCCTCTCCACTGACCCCACTCCCACCATGCACACACATGGCACTACTGGGGTTCAAACCTCAACTTATGACTTCTACTAGATCCTCCCATCAGAGGAATTTAGTTTCTTGGTCTTACCATTTCTTCACTTATCCAAGTCTTCTGGAGTTTTTATAAATATCTCTTCAAACTGGAAAGCAGAAATAGTCAGTGAATTTTTATTATTTCATTCCACAGCATTACTGAGCATGCATTCCACAGCATTTTTGTTATTTCATTCCACAGCATGGCCTCTGTCTGGTGCAGACTATGGAGACTGTAGGATTCCTGAGTTTGGCAGGATACACAGAGGACAGTGATCATGGCCACCTGGAAATTTAGATTAGAGCCACCAAGATAGAAGCATGGGTTGCAGCACATAACTGCTTATTTTGCAAGTTCAATTCACCTCCACCCTGTCTCCACCTCTGTCAGTGATTAGGTAGTGATTTGGGAGGGGGGATATCACTGGAGGGAAGGGACTGGGAAGTTCTTCTGGTTATGGAGTTTTAATATCTCTGGAAAGACTTTCTCTCCCTGTGAGATCAGGACAGGGTATTGGGTGTCCCCCAGCATGGGGTATCCATGGGGCCAGTGATCCCCAAGATGCTGCCACCAGGGGCCTCTGCTGTATATTACCTCCCTCCATTCAGTTTTATATTTTGAAAAGGGGTCTTGATGGTGAAAAGTTTGAGAATTGGGGCTTTCTAACTTGCTCAGTGGAACAGTTTTCTGTGGCTCTACATGATCCCATAGGGTCAGACTATACAGACAGTGAGGTGTGTGGGCAACAATTTATAAAGCACCCAGTTCAAGACAACATAAGGGATGGTGGGTGGTCAGTGTGGGAGGGTGGCTGAGGTAGGATGGGACTTGCTGGTGTGATGTTGCTTGTGAGACCGATGGAGATGGGGTTGTGAGGATCAGCCTCTGGGCCCAGAGAACCCAGAAGTCCCGACAAAGAGCCTCTGGTAAGCCTTGCCCCACACCCTCCTCAGTCAGGCTGGGCTGAAGAAGAGGAGGCCTGGGATCCTCTCAAAATACCCCCCTACTTCAGCCTCCTGTGCTGAACTCATCCTGCCTGGGGGCTCTGAACACATCCTTGAACCCCAAAGCTGGACCACAGCGAAAACTGTGGGTTGCTGATTTATAGAAATTAAACAACTTAAACTGGCACTGTTTGAATTTTTATGTACTTGTTTCTTCATGAACTTGATAACGGACAAGGCTAACGTCCTGTGCATTCATGAAGCAATCGTGAAAGTGTAATCCTGAGGCTTAGGTAAACATGTTGTTAGGAGGCTAAGAGAGCACACTAGAGGTTCCCTTTGCAGGACAACACCTCACCTGAAACCCTCCTTTACTGATTGCTCTCCCCTGAGGGACCAGATCTCTGGAGTCTGTCCATGACTCCCTCCCCAGGAAACCCGCACAGAGTTGCTATGTCCTTCTGACCCGAGTTAATAAGTGCTTTTCTCAGTGACACCTCTAGAGGGAAGCACTCAACAGAGTCCCACATGTGCTCCTGGGAATATGGCATTTTTTTTTTTGTTTTTTTTTTTTTTTTTCCACACACACACAGTGTATTTTATTTTTACAAGAGATAAATAGACTGACACCAAGCATTGTACATGGATGACCACAACAAAAGCAACAATGATTGCAATTACCAAACATGAAACACACTTATACTATGTCATAATATTGACATTCAGTCCAGTAATCCTCCACTGTAACAACTCCTTTACTTTGCAGTGAAAATTGATTTGTATATTCTTTTCCTCTGAGTCCTTGTGGGATTTTTTTTTTTTTTAATTCAGACAGAAAGTCACAAAAATTATACTCATCCTCATCAGTTCACTCAGTCCCATGTAATTAATTTCTTTTTTTCATCTTGATCTTTTGTTAGCACTTTTATGAGTTCATCAGTTTTTCATTAGAGTTCTGAAAATGCTTATTCATTCAGTTCAGCAGTACAGTCAGTTACCAGAAACCTGTACTTGTCAGAGTCTTTTCCATGAATTTCTTGAAGATGAAACCCTTTTATAGGAACATATTTGCAAAATCATCAGAGTACACCCAGAACTGTCTGTAAATGACAAAAGACTTAAAAATGACCATGGTTAAAGATTTGATGAAAGTTCATAATAACGCAGTTGACAAGAAAATTAGTTATTTCTGAGATATACATTTTAAAGTAATAACTAGGATTATTACTTATAACATTATACCAGAACATATAAGATTTTTAGACGTTTCCTGTAATGTCTGAAACATTTATATTAACATATTTCCATACATATTTCCATACAAATACAAATATAAGATTTTTAGAAATTTCATGTAATGTCTGAAACATTTATATTAACATATTTCCATACATATTTCCATACAAATACAAATATAAGATTTTTAGAAATTTCGAATATGGCATTTTAACACTGTAAAATGCTTGGGTGTCCTCCTAGATGCTCCCACCCCTCTTTTAATCACCCACTTACTAGTCTGCATCCTCACTAGAGTGTAAGCTGCCTGAGGGCAGGGACTGTGTCTGTCTCATTCATTTCTGTATCCCCAGAACTTAGTACAGAGCTTGGTACTAAAGGTGCCCCCCCGGCAAATCATTGCTGAGTGAATATATTAAATCTTTAACAGATGGTTTGTTACAGTTGGCTCATTCCCATATTTGTGATTATATCAACTTTAACTACATTTATTTTCTAATATTATATACATTTATCCTTTTATTATGGAAATTTCTAGCATCTATAAAAATAAAAATAAAAGTACAGTGGTTCTCATACCCTTCATACAGCTTTAATAATTATCAACTCAAGCCAATCTTGTGTCATCTATATGCCCATCCACCCTCCCCTTCTTGTAAAAATGGAAGAAGATCCTAGATAGCATATCATTTCATCCTTATATACTTGATGCATATTTCTAAAACGTAAGAACTATTTTGAACATAAACACAATAATAAACCTAAAATCACACCTAAAATATTAACAGTAGTTCTTTAATAACTTATGCTCAATCAACAATCAAGTTTCCACTTGTTGTATGTGTCACAAATAATATTTACAGTTTGTTGAAATGAAATCCAAATAAGGTTCACGCAATTGGATTAGTTGATGTTTCTTTTGTTTCCTTTAAAATTGAAAAAAAAAATGTTTTCCTGCTCCTCCATGGGCAAGATTATTTACATATTCCTTTGGTCAAATCAGTCCATTTCTTTTTTAATGTGCAGCTATTTTTAGGTAATGAAAAATCATCCTCAGCTCCTCAAGTGTGGAAGTCTCCTAGCTTATACGAGAAAAGCACTGTGATAGTCAATTTAGATCCAAGTTAAGAGGACCTATCTCCACTCCAGCTGCAGCCAGGAGCTACCGGATAGCCACCATCCTGCCTCATGCGTTGACATAGTGAAGCTTGGGCTTTCCTGCCGTGATAGCAGTCCCTCAGTTACCGTGAAGCTGGATGAATCAGACCACAGAAGCAAACTGCACTTTATAACGTACGTTCGAACAGAAGGGGTAGTGTCTGCCTTCTTCGTGGCGGCATTGGAGGGGTCCCATGTGGTTCTTCCTTGGACCAAATTCTCACCTATCAGTGGGCATCATTGTGAAATTGCACCAAACCAAGCCTCAGATTGCATCTGTCCTCACTCTGAGGACGTAAACAGAGCAGCTTTGGTCTTACACAGCTGTCACCTTGGGCCTGTGAGGGATTTTGAAACCAGAAAACTTCACTGACAGACAGGAGCAGGGAGCAGTGTCAGTCTTTGGCTGCCATTATGCACTTGTTCAAA
Organism: Balaenoptera acutorostrata; assembly: GCF_949987535.1. Classification (NCBI taxonomy): domain Eukaryota; kingdom Metazoa; phylum Chordata; class Mammalia; order Artiodactyla; family Balaenopteridae; genus Balaenoptera; species Balaenoptera acutorostrata. Next base: position 82,359,423 of record NC_080073.1, read on the forward strand.
AACATTAACTGGGGCTGAATCCTGCCTTGACTGTCTCCAAACCCTTCTAAATTCTCTCCACAGAAGAGGAAGCTCATTCCTTTTTTTCTGTTGGAATTCTATATTTTTTCACTGCTGGGTGAATTTTATTTTAACATCTAGAGAAAGAGATGTTAGTACATTACCTTTATAGTATGTGGAAAGGAACTAACCTATGTTTAGTGTCTACCACATAGTGGGCATTTCTCATTTTTATCCTCGTTTCATCTTCATAAAAATTACTTGAGGTAAATTCTGTTATTATTCTAAGTTTACAGTTGAGGATTTTGATGTCTCTAGAGGTTAAGCAACTAGCCTAAAGCAAGTGGGGAACCTATTCAAATGCACTTTTATTTGACACCAGTGTCTTGGAAGTTCTCCATACCAGTGTTTGCCAACTATGGGTTGTGGCCCATTGTGGACTGTGAAATCAACACAGCGGGTTCTGACTACTATTTTTCAATTGCAATATAATAGTAAATACCAGGGTGTATCATACGTAGTAAGGCTAAGTACTTTTTGCTAAAACTTTCATTTTAGTTACAGTTATGTTGTGTGTGAGTGTCTGTAACAGAGAAGACCAAGCCTGGCCCAGGTTAGGAATGCAAACCCATGGGTCAAAATATCTGTGTTAACAAAAATTGGGCAAGCTGGAAACTGTTAGGTGAGCCAACATAGGTTGTGAAAGAATTCACAGAAATATTAGCAAGGAGAGAAAAGAGAGTTTTTATTTACTTTCCAAGAGAGGAAAGGGGTCAGACACATAGAGTGGCATCGGCACCGAAGGGTGGGAGTTTGAGTCTTTTATTGGGCTTCAAAGGACAAGGTGCAGGAAAAGGGGGTGGGTTTATGTCTATTCTGGTCACAGCAGTACCCAGGCTGGCTGTGTCTCTATAGGATGTGGTTTTTCGGAGAATTGGCTTGCAGTCTTCAGTAATTTTCCTGTTCTTGGGTGTCTGAAAGAGATTTATAGTGGCCCTTGACAGGCACTATTCTATTGTGAACAATGTTAGATGGGTTTACAGAAACCAAAAACCAAAACCAGGGACTTCCCTGGCTGTCCAGTGGTTAAGACTTCACCTTCCAATGCAGGGGGTGCAGATTCGATCCCTCGTCGGGGAGCTAAGATCCCACATGCCTGCCAGCCAAAAAACCAAAACATAAAACAGAAGCAATAGTGTAACAAATTCAATAAGGTTTTAAAAATGGTCCACATCAAAAAAAAAATCTTTAAAAAAAAAACAAAACAAAGTCTTGACTGAGGAAAAGCAAGCAGACATAATATTTTAATCCAAGCTCCTCTTATTATTTTGAAATATTGTTTCCTTAACTGTAACCCAGACCCCTAAGCTTCGTCTGCAACACTAAGGGCTGGTGCTGGGAGTCTCTACTAATTTTACCTTAAAATCAAATTAAACTGTAGAAGCAACACACTTCATAAAACTGGTACTTCTTTAACTTTTTTTTTTTTAACATCTTTATTGGAGTATAATTGCTTTACAATGGTGTGTTAGTTTCTGCTTTATAACAAAGTGAATCAGTTATACATATACATATGTTCCCATGTCTCTTCCCTCTTGCGTCTCCCTCCCATAACTTTTTGATTATTCAGATATTATCAAATATATATATATGGCTTGTATAAATACTTAATAAAAATAAAGATTAAATATATACATCAATTTCAGCTTTTTTCTTTCCCATTTGGGAAAAAATACCGCTGAAAAATTCAATTTCCTCTCTCACTGAGTTGCCAACAGGGATAGAATGGGCCTTCTTGCCTCTGCTAACCTCTAGTGGTATCAGCAATTGTGGTTAAAAAGAACAGAAAAAGCAGGTGGAAATGGAAGGGGAAAAAAAGGACACACTCCTTGTGGAATACATGGAAATCCCAAACACGTTTTAGTTAGAAATGCAATTTAGACCACTGACAGGAAAACTCATTGATTGGTGGTGGTTAAATACCGTTTCCTCTCAAACAAAAGGTTGCCATAGTTGCAAAAATAACAACCATGTCATTACCACATTTTACCTGGGAAGCAACTAGAGTAAAGAATCTCAACCTAAATTTGCAACCCAGGAACTGCCTAAATCAGAGCTGAACTCAGGGCAGACCAGTAACAGATGTTACGTGGAGGCAGCCCTGGTTTATATCGTAAGTGCTGTTCACATCCCGTTCTCTGGAGTTGTTACTGGAGAAGGGTATGGACCCAAGGACAGCCGTTATGAAGAGGTAATCAAGGCCGCCAGGGAGGTGGAGCGGTGATGCATTTTGTTCCAGGCACTAACTATATGGCATTGCGAGGACCAATACCCTCATTCTACAGGTAAGGAGACAGAGGCTCAGAAAGATAAAACTTGCTTCGTCACCGAGCTGGCAGAGCCAGACGCCAGGTCTTTCTGATGGCTGTTTTACCATATGCCTCTCACCCTCAGTGGCTTCCCTGCCCTGGACCAGCCACGATGCTGCCACCAGATGTACGTCTGTTGTGGATTTCTTGGCCTCCTACCTCATATTTGGCCTACTTGGAGGCAGACGTCATCTTCAGGGTCATCAGCACAAATCTCTACTCCCCGTTGCAGGTTTGGAAGGAGAGAAAAACTGAGATTTACGGAGGAGAGTCTGCTATGCGCCAAGCATTGAGCCTAAATCCACCATTGGATTCACAAACTCGCCTGATTTTTAATTTTTGTTAAATTCATTTCATGTGTGTGAATAAACATCTGTCTTTAGAGTTTATAGACAAACCGGACACTGCAAGGGTATCTTTTTGCTCTTCTTGATGTGGATTCCCTGATTAAACAGAAGATGATTTTGGAAATTGTTCAGATAGGGGATAATCCTTCACATGAGAAAGGCTTTGTAATTCCATTCCCCAGGAGAGACCGGGGTTGCCCCTCCCTTTTGGTGGATCATAGAGAGAGGTCCGAGGATGGGCAACACAGCAGGAAAGAGGCAGTGCTGTCTTGTAATAAGGAAGAACAAATCTGATTCCATCATAGATCTGGTCCTTTTCCTGTGCTTAGTCATGCTGGCTCTGCACCTTTTGTAAAAGACTGTTGCCTGTAGGCTGAAATACACAGAATAACCCGTTCTCAAGACTCTGACCTTTGAAAGTATGGCACTTTTCCATTCATACAGAGATAAAAAGTTACAGAGGGGCTTCCCTGGTGGCGCAGTGATTGAGGATCTGCCTGCTAATGCACGGGACACGGGTTCGAGCCCTGGTCTGGGAAGATCCCACATGCCGCGAAGCAACTGGGCCCGTGAGCCACAATTACTGAGCCTGCGCGTCTGGAGCCTGTGCTCCGCAGCGGGAGAGGCCGCGACGGTGAGAGGCCCGCGCACCGCGATGAAGAGTGGCCCCCGCTTGCCACAACTAGAGAAAGCCCTCGCACAGAAACGAAGACCCAACACAGCCATAAATAAATAAATAAATAAATAAATAAATAAATAAATAAATAAATTTACAGAACAGAGAACAATATTTGTCTTGCTGGAGATGTACAGGAACACTGTGACCAGACCTACATGGACAGCTGCAAGAACAAAGGCTTCGCATCCCTGCTGGGGCCTGGCCGGCACCAAGAAGTCTGCAGCCACCAGCCACACCTCTCCCCTTTTGGTATAAAAGAAGCCTGAATTCTAACTCGGGTACGATGGTTCTTTGGGACACTAGTTCACCATCTTCTGGTCTGCTGGCTTTCTGAATAAAGTCTCTATTCCCTGCCCCAGCAACTCATCTCTCGATTTATTGGCCTGTTGTGTAGCAAGTATTATGAGCTTGGACTCAGTAACAGTAACACCACCACCACTACCAGGGAAGTGAAAGTGAATCACCCACCCCCCTCTTCCCACCCTGGGCCACCAGTCTAGAGGACCTGCTTATTAGAATGCCCTCACCAGAGGCTAGGCCAAGCAAGGAGGTCCCTGCAGGGCTGGACTCAATGCCATCAGAGGTCATGCTGGGAAACGAGATGGAATACTCTCTCCCCAACAGTGTCTGGATCTTTTTAAAGACTTGTGTTTTATAATCATTTTTTATTAACTTTGGAAGAAGAATGCGCCTCGGCCCTGGCAGAAGCAAGCCTGGCTTCTTCCCCTCGTCCGAGTCCTGGTTCTGGGAATCTCAGTCCTCAGGCTTCTCAGGGCCTCAATTTCCTCACCTGTGCAAACTCAAATGATCATATGTCTCTTGGAATGTTGTTGAGAGGAGTTAATCATATAATAGATATAGAGCGCCTGGAAGAGAGCCTGGTCCATAGAATATGCCTGGTAAATGTCACTTTTTTCTCATGACCTTTGTCTAAAGCAATCTCTAATCTCAATGTGGTATAGTTACAGCATGAGGGACCCTTGATCCCTGATATATCCATACCTATTTCCTGGTACCTGGAATTCCTTTTTGAAGGGACAAAGCTTTTACTACACTTAAATATGAGGCATAAAGGACAAACTGTAGAGAGAGGTTACATAAATCTGAGAACTAATTGTGAAGGGGAAGAGGGCTGTGGTTAGAGAATCCAGAAAGAACAGGATCCCAGTCGGCTTCTTGGGCAAGGATGGTGGTATGTACAGGGTCCTCCAGCCCAGGGTCTGTCTGTCAGCTCTGCAGGTCCTGAAACACCTCTGTGTAAAGTGCCTTTGAAGGTAACACAACAGGAGGGAGCTTACTTTCGTTAAAAACAAATGAGACAGCGTGTGAAATTGTGTCACATGCTGCAACGTGGATGAACCTTGGGAACATTATGCTAAGTGAAATACACCAGACACAAAAGGACAAACATCGTATGATTCCAATTTTTACTGAACCAAACTTGGGTCTGCTTGCCTGCTCGCAGTAAAGCCAATCTACTGATGCTGGGTTGTGGTGAAGGAAAGTGCAGCATTTATTATAAGGTGCCAGACAAGGAGCCCGGAACAGTTCATGCTCTAAAAGCCCAAACTCCCTGATGGGTTTCAGGGAGGCATTTTTAAAGGCCAGATGAGGGAGGGGTGTCCCAGGGTATGTGATCAACTCGTGTACAATTCTCTGATTGGTTGATGGCAAGGTACTGGTGTCACAGGGGTCAATTAACATTATCAGTCCTCAGGCTCCAGTAGGTCTGGGGGTTAAGTGCTCATGGTCATCAGGGAGTTAACTTCTTCCATTTGGTGGGGGTTTTAGCATCTGTAAAACAACTCAGGAAAAATGCATCAGAAACTGTTAGCTAGGTATTTCAGAGAGGAACTAAAGCAGAGGACCTGGGGGAAGGGGCCTGTCCCCGGAAGTCCCCATAGGGTTCCACGCAGTTACACACTGCGATGATGTACCTAGAATAGGCAAATTCATGGAGACAGAAAAGAGAATAGAGGTCACCAGGGGCTGGGGTAAGGGAGATGGGGAGTTATTATTTAGTGGGTACACAGTTTCAGTTTAGGCTGATTAAAAATTTCTGGAGATGGATAATGGTGATGGTTGCACTACAGTGTAAATGTGTTTTGTGCCACTGAAATGTACACTTAAAAATGGTTAAAACAGTAAATTTTAAGTCGTGCATATTTTACCACAATAAAACACACATAAGAGACATATATACAAACCAGAGATATCTGTTATTTTACAAGAAGAAAATAATTTCCAGGAGGACCAGAATGCTCCTGATAGCCAACCAACACACCCTTAACCCTGGAGAAAAATCTACAAGAGAAGCTGTGATGGACTTAGAGAATGAACTTATGGTTACCAGGGGGGGAAGGGTGGAGGGAAGGGATAGTTAGGGAGTTTGGGATTGACATGTACACACTGCTATTAAAAACGGATAACCAGCAAGGACCTACTGTAGGAACTCTGCTCAATGCTATGTGGCAGCCCGGATGGGAGGGGAGTTATGGGGAGAATGGATACACATATATGTATGGCTGAGTCGCTTTGCAAGTGCACAGCATTGTTAATTGGCTATACTCCAATATAAAATTTAGAAAGTTAAAAAAAAAGAAAAGAGAGAAGCTGTGATGAACACAGAACCCATGCTAGGAAAGTGGGGTGATGTTGAAAGCTGACTTGACTCATGAAACTATTAACTCAGGAGCCACCATCAGTGCCCCCAGGGCAACTTCCCAACCATTCACAAACTGGCAGAGAGAAGAAATGGCAATACTTGTAAGCCCTGGGGCAAACTACCAGACTGCTCCAGCTGCAACCCATCCAGGACACACAGGTGGGAAAGCTCTGCGTTAGGGGGCCCAGAATACTCATGTTCAAGTACTAGAACAGTCTGCAAATTCCTGCCCTTTGGGAAAACTGCCAGTTGAATTACAGCTTACTTTTGCATTAAATCCAATCTTCTTGAGATCATACCTCAAAGTCCTTAACTGATTTAGGGTCTTCAGAGATTTCCCCAGCAGGAGCAGTGATCAACCTGAACAGGGAAGATTTGGGGGTGAGGGTAGAGTTCTGAAGCTTGAGTGAGATGCTGCTTGCACAACTGTCTAAATTTATTAAACATTATTGAACACTTTATATATTATATATTATATATTTATTATATATATATATTATATATTATATATTTATATATTATCAATTATCAATTATCAATTATCAAGTATCAATTATCCCTCAGTGATGCTTCTTCAAACATAGCAACGTGGCATTTGTATAAACAAAACCAAAAAAACATTGAGTTGTAAAGGTAAGATCTGTCCCCTTTACTATTGTTTGCTTTACTTCAGTAAAAAGTTTTATCCAAAAAACAATGCATCAAGTTCCAATAGCGTAATCATCTGAAGGAAAAAAGTCCACCCTTGCAAGATTTGGGGAGGATCCAATAGATATTGGATGGGAATGGGCTTGGGGCAAAAAACGAAATACACTAATCATAGCATTATAATGGCTGCTGAGGGCTATGAATAGAAACACCAGGTCCAAGTTTGCTGCGAAAGATCTATTGTAAGCAGCTTTTGGCAGGAAAGAGCTCTTTGCAGGAAAGAGCTCTCTGCAGGAGGCCCCTTTTGTCTTGACACTAACCTTACACTAGGCAACCTCATGTTCTACTCATCTCCGGCCCTTGCACGCCTTTCAAATTTTTGATCACACAATACCTTGCCTAACCTGTTGGTTCTTTCCGTAGATGAAGGAAGTAGAAATGAAGAATGAGTAATTAACAGATGACCAGATCTCTTCCCTAGCTTCCCCTTCAGTAGTCTTGTGAACAAACTGTGTGAACAAGAAAACATGTAAAGAAAAATCACGAGAAGTCGACAAGGCTGCACATAAGCCGGCACACAGTGGGGGACAGCAACGACTCTGACCCCCCATCTCAATGATTGAGATTACTTCCCTTTTTCCCTTTAAAAACTTTCATGGCCAAGCAGAATATTTGGAGGTGGTTTTGGGGGGACATTGAGTCTACCATCTCCCCAGGTTGCTGGCATTCTGATTTTTTTTTTAAACATTTATTTATTTATTTATTTATTTACCTAGGCTGCGCCGGGTCTCAGTTGCGGCATGCAGGGTCTTTCAGTTGCAGCACGCGGGCTTCTTAGTTGCAGCACATGAACTCCTAGTTGTGGCATGCATGCGGGATCCAGATCCCTGACCAGGGATGGAACCTGGGCCCCCTGCATTGGGAGCGCAGAGTCTTACCCACTGGACCACCAAGGAAGTCCCTGGCATTCTGATTAAAGCAACTTTCCTTTCTACTAACATTTGCCTCTCTCAAGTATTGATTTTTGAGTGGCGAGCAGTGGACTTGATTCAGTAACACTATTTCTTACCTATCTTCAGTCTCCCAAACTGAACACCAGGCCACCGACAATTATATTGAGAAGACCATGGGTCCCAACTTCGGGATCCAAGTTCTGGTTGAGCCACTCATTAGCTTGTGATCTTAGACAAATTTGGCTCCTCTCTCTAGTTTGTCCCATCCCTAAAACCAGGATGTAATCCCTGCTGGCCGCACACCACAGTGGAAGCTTAGCCTGTGGGGTAAGGGGCCTGCTGAGCCTGACTTTCCCTCTCTGTAAACTGGGGAGCTGTGGACCTGTGGGGTTCTGTCTGCCCAGCACCTCTCCTTTTTCTCCGGGTAATACCAGCTCCACTCCCCTGAGGAAGCTCTCTTGCCTCCTCCACCTGGTTCCACTGTGGCTGTAGCAGTGCCCCAGGACCACCCTGGTCAAGGATAAGCCAACCACAGAACAAGGAAGAGACTGAGGCCAACACACAATGAGATGTGGGCAGTCCTGATGGTCTGAAGTCCCTGAATTCACACTTGCTCTTTCAAACACATGTGCAAATAAACCCCTTCCTTCTTTAAAAGCAACAACTACAACTCGCAAACCACCCTCCACTCCCCCACCCAAAAAATAAAAAATGGAAACCAAAAGCCAACCCCTCTCTCCCAAGTTTGCTTAGGGCTGGTGACCAAGTGGGAGCAACCATCTCTGACTTGTTCTTAACTTTCCTTTCTCTGGCCCTGTGCCGAGAAGCTCATACAGCAAACACATGATTTGATGTCCAGGGTAGAGTTCAAAGGGATGATTAAATATCAACATCAAGTTAGGAGGGGCCATTACGGGGCCCCTGCCTAGGTTTTTTTTTTTTTTTTTTAAAGAAATTCACGTTCTTTTATTTATTTATTTATTTTTATTTATGACTGTGTTGAGTCTTCGTTTCTGTGCGTGGGCTTTCTCTAGTTGCGGCAAGTGGGGACCACTCTTCATCGTGGTGCGCGGGCCTCTCACCATCGCGGCCTCTCTTGTTGCGGAGCACAGGCTCCAGACGCGCAGGCTCAGTAATTGTGGCTCACGGGCCCAGTTGCTCCGTGGCATGTGGGATCTTCCCGGACCAGGGCTCGAAGCCGTGTCCCCTGCATTGGCAGGCAGATTCTCAACCACTGCGCCACCAGGGAAGCTCCCCCCCACCCCCCGCCTAGGTTTTAATTCTTTGTATGCTGAGGCCCAAACGAACAAACAAAAATAGGCTTTAACTGAAATAGGGGAAATTCATAGTCACCTAGAAGAAAAATTCTCATTTGTCAGAGTTCCAAACTCCCGAAATGGGAGAGCAAGGCTGGTACCAGGAGCTCCATCCCAGCATCTCCTGGAAGAGAGGACCAGGACCCACAAGGCCCCGCCCTCCATCTCAGTGGGCAGTTTGAGCTGACAGCCTTCACTTGCCCTTCTCTTTCTGTCCAAAGCTGACTCCCTGGTGTCGGAAGAGGAAAAGTGGGACCTTGAATATTGCTGGGGGCCATTGGAATCTCTGAGGCTCACTTCCTTGGGCACCCAGAGTTACCCTACTAGCTTGTGTAGCAGGTCCTGGGCCCAAAGAGAACCCTATAGGGAAGGACGAAGCAATTAGGACTCATAATAAAGACAGCAAGTTACACTTAATGGGATTATCGGGCAATGAAAACTGCTGGGGCTTTAGGGAGCTGTGCCTTTGTCAGTGCCTTTGGGGTGCGTGCCAGGCTGGGGTCAGACCTAGGGCTTGTGTTCAAAACCCATGAAGCAGAACAAGGCAAACCTGGCTTAGAGCTTTGGGAACTCAAGCACGAGGTGCTCGGCTTCTCAAGGGAGGCGCTGGGGCAAGGAGTGAGGGAGGACCCAGGAAGTGGTTGTTTTTGAAAACAATCCAAGGAGGAAAGGATTTTATCTTTCACTGTAAAAGCCTTCCAAACTGTTTGAATTGTTTATCAAGACCATGCGATAATACTGAAAAGAAACTGGTTTATAGTTTTGAATCATCTCCAAACAATTTTTTTCTTTTTCCACTTAATTTCTATCAGGTCAGACTCTTGGCTTTGGAGAAAGTCAGAGGAAAAAGTCATCCCACACAGAGTGGGCTGGGTTTCCTCTGAAACACCATCCCTCTCTCTCTTCTTCACCATCTTTTGGCCATGGCTGTGCAGGTGGGGGATGAGATGGGGCTGTTTGCTAAATGCAATCCCCAGGCTGGGCTTTGACTGACTGGAGCTCAGGCCTTACTGGGCAAGGGGTGCTGACTGGCCTGGGTTGTCATAACTGATGATCAGTCCATCCGTCCTCTGAATGGGTAGGAGGAATTGATGGGACAGGGTATAGCATAAGGAAGGTCATGCCCCACGGTGGTCCTGAAGAAGCAGCATGAAGTCTGGTGGATCATTAAGCCATTTCACAAGTAAGGCCATGAACCTGGATATATGCTCAGAAACTGATCCAGTGCGTAGCCTGGGCGGGACGTCCCAGCAGCAGCTTAGAGTGGTAAAGTTGTGTACCCCAAGCCGTTGGAAGGGGCCCTGCTCCAGACCAGAGACTCCCCAGGAGAGGCCACAGCTGGGCCTGGAACATCACCCTGAATAGCTCTCCATCCCTCGCCAAACAGAGCCCTGACGGGGGCCGAGTTCCAAATTTCACGGCTTTAGAACATAATAGTTACCCTTAAAGAATGTATATCAGGGCTAGGGAATCTTTGGGTCAATTTGTATAAATATTCTTCAGTTATATCTAATCTCAGTGTTACTTGGAATTGTTCGACCAAAGCAAAACCTAGCCTCAGGTGTCTCTGTTAAGTGGAATAGGGTTGTCTTAATTGTCCAAGTTTTTTTCAGGGTTGCAAAATGATGTTTCCCGGACGCTCTCTGTCTCCCATGCTTCCTCTTAGGATTTACTGGTGTCAGCCATTATCTTACTCCTGATTTGTCATTTGCCACTTTTTTTCTATCCCAAATACTCAGCATCACGGTGGGTGTCGGAGAGATCCTGCCGCCTGAAATCTCTCCTCACTCTTCCCTCGATGGTCCTGGTCTTGATGCAGACAGCAAGAACAGTGCCCTCTGTAGGCCACTGCCGGAAATATATCAGCCTCTTTACACAGAACAGTGATTTCATAATCACTGTAACCATCAACCACAGTTGACGAGCTTAAAAAAAATTTTCACACATCAGAATTTTTCTTTTAATAAATAAATTTATTTATTTATTTATTTTTGGCTGCATTGGGTCTTTGTTGCTGCGCGCGGGCTTTCTCTAGTTGCGCTGAGCAGGGTCTACTCTTCGTTGTGGTGCACGGGCTTCTCATTGCAGTGGCTTCTCTTGTTGCAGAGCCCGGGCTCTAGGCTCACGGGCTCTAGAGTGCAGGCCCAGGAGCTGTGGCGCACGGGCTTAGCTGCTCCGCGGCATGTGGGATCTTCCTGGGCCAGGATCGAACCCGTGTCCCCTGCGTTGGCAGGCGGATTCTTTTTTTAAATTAATTAATTAATTTATTTATGGCTGTTAGGTCTTCGTTTCTGTGCGACAGCTTTTTTTTTTCTAGTTGCGGCAAGCGGGGGCCACTCTTCATCGCGGTGCGCGGGCCTCTCACTATCGCGGCCTCTCTTGTTGCGGAGCACAGGCTCCAGACGCGCAGGCTTAGTAGTTGTGGCTCACAGGCCCAGTTGCTCCGCGGCATGTGGGATCTTCCCAGACCAGGGCTCGAACCCGTGTCCCCTGCATTGGCAGGCAGATTCTTAACCACTGCGCCACCAGGGAAGCCCGGCAGGCGGATTCTTAACCACTGTGCCACCAGGGAAGCCCCCAAATGGTTTTATATTGCATTTAATTGGCATTTGCTGCAGATGGCAATATGGTTTTGTTCTTTTCAGACACTTTACTCCTAGAATCTACACTTTACTCCTAGAATCTACAGTTGCTTGGCGACATAAGCCGATGCTGCGATTGGTTTATTAATTTGCCATTGAAAGCCTGCTGCCTTTAGAACTGCAAAATGTTCCTGACAACTTCAACATAGTGGCTATCCGGGGGGCAGCTTCTTCTGACTCCCAGGCTGCAGGAACTTCTTAATTGTAGGGATGTTGCTGATTCTTGTTTTAAATGCCTGAAATGTGAAACAGTAAAATCAGGGTTTCAAGAGCACTCACAACCTTTAAGAGAAACCAAAACTTTGTCATGAGAGGGAGAAGCTTAGATTGTCAGCTTGTGAGGCCCAGAGTGCTGACTCCAAGTTAATCCTCAATACACATTTCCTGGGTATTCCTGAGAAGGGTAATACAATTGCTGGCCTGTTTAGCATTAGTGAAATTTTCTTACTGAAGAATCATTGAGGAACTTCCCTGGTGGTGCAGTGGTTAAGAATCTGCCTGCCAAGGCAGGGGACACGGGTTCAATCCCTGGTCTGGGAAGATCCCACATGCTGCAGAGCAACTAAGCCTGTGTGCCACAACTACTGAGCCTGTGCTCTAGAGCCCACGAGCTGCAACTACTGAGCCCGTGTGCTGCAACTACTGAAGCCCGTGCACGTAGAGCTTGTGCTCTGCAACAGGAGAAGCCACCGCCAGGAGTAGCCCGCGTACTGCAACAAAGAGTAGCCCCTGCTCACCACAACTAGAGAAAGCCCGTGCGCAGCAACGAAGTGCAGCCAAAATAAATAAATAAATAAATAAAATTTAAAAAGAAAAACTGACACCAGTAGGTAATGCATATTAATAACTCTAGAAATTCATATTTCTTGAAGTATCAATTCCTGTTCTAGGAATTTATTATAAGGGAATAAGTATGGGTATGAAATAACTATAAGAATGTTAGCACAATGAAAAACTAGAAATAACCTATGTTTCTAGGAAAATATAACTGGTTATATAAATTATGTTACCTCCCTGCAAGAAATATAAGTCAGCAATTTAAAATGATATTATATATATATAAAAGGAAGGAGGAAGATCCCTGTATTGACAGAGAATGCAATGCATTGCATCGTTTAGTTAAAAAAAAAAAAAGCCCAGGGCAGAACATAATATACACTATTTTCCGTCTTGTGTGAGAAAGTGGGAGGAGGGGAGATAGGCATATATTTATATTTTCTTATATCTGCATAAATAGGAACCCTGGAAGGGTACACAGGAAACCAATAAAAAAGATTATGGGGGTGGGAAGGTGGGAGGGCACTGGTGAGAATGAGATTCCATAATTAATGACCTTTTTATATTAGTTCTGATTTTTCAAAAAGATGTGACTCTATTGCTTAGTGAAAATAAAAGGGAATAAAATGACATTGCAGAAGAATATTGACATGTAAATAAACACATACATGTATTGACATGTAAAAAAATGTTAAAAGCAGGCCACAGAACAATATTTAGTATGATGCCATTTGGGAGGAAAATGTAAAATAAGACGTCAGGAAGTCTAAGGCAGAAACATTTGGCTGGTAGGATTACTGTTGTTCTTTTTCTTTCTTTTCTTCTTTTGGTTTATATGAATGCCTTACATATTTCTTTTTTAATAATTAAAAATTGCTAGTCTTAAACTACAAAACCTATGGTCACCTATTAGAGAAAATGTTTGTAAGGAATTGGAATAGAAGCCAGGTAAGGTCTGGCAGTGGCAGGAATCATAGAGAGAGGTCTGAGGATGGGCAACACATCAGGAAAGAGGCAGTGCTGTCTTGTAATAAGGAAGAACAAATCTGACTCCATATTAGACCTGGTCCTTTTCCTGTGCTTAGTCATGCTGGCTTTGCACCTTTTGCAAAAGAATGTTGCCTGTGGCCTGAAATATACAGGATAGCCTATTTTCAGGGCTGTAACCTTTAAGAGTCCATTCACATAGAGATAAAGAGTTGCAGAACAGAGAATAACATTTGTCTTGTTGAAGGTTTACAGGAACATTGTGACCTGACCTACTGGACAGCTGCAAGAACAAAGGATTCCTACACCAAGAAGTTGCAACAACTGACCATGCCCCTCCCTCACCTTCCCTTTAGAAGTGCTTTGCTGAAACCCTTTGAGGAGTTCCGGGGTTTTGGTGCACAAGCCACCTATCTCCTTGAATGGCCCTGCAATAAACCTTTTTTTGCTCCAAACTCCCACGTTTTGCTTTGTTTGGCCTCACTGTGCATTGGGCACATGAACTTGTGTTGGTAATACTCTGAGCAGAGGCTCTGAGCAACTGAGGGGCTTCATGGGGACCCCTGGCATCAGGGGGACTTAACGGGGCAGAATGGTCTGGTAGGAGCTGGGGAGGAAAAGAACACAAGCAGACCTGTCAGCCTTACTTCTTCAGTAAAAACACTCTCAAAGCACTACAAGAAATGGAAAGCACTAAATGTTTATGCTAGAAATCAAAATAATCTATTCTTTCTCCCTCCATAAGATTTTACTTCCTAAAAATCCTATCAGAACAGAAATCTCATATCCTTTCATCGCCCTTGGTTTATTCCAATTCTGTTCGGTTAGAGGTTCCATAATTACACTGTGTTTTGGGATCCTTATTAAAATTTTGGTCCAAATGCAGTACAGCTCCAACAGAGCTTCCGTTTTTTCAGATTTCACTCTTTATTCTCATCAGCAGTAGGAAATGTCACCATCCTGGATCCTGGAGGTGGAGGAGGGGACTTCCTGCACTGTGCACCCCCCTCCCCCAGTTCTCATCCGCCCCTCCCCCACTGCTTCCTGGGCTGAGGGGGTTGGAGGGCCCTGGGAGGCGGGGACTTGGGGGGGCCGTCTTAGATGTCAGCCCCGCCCCGCCCTTCTCCCCGCCGTAGGATCTGAGCGCGCAGCTGTCACCGACCCGGACCCTGTGCCACACCCGTCTCGGCCAAATAGATCCCTGCAGCCTACCTTTTCAAAGACGGGGAAATGCCGGGTTTTAGCTTTCTTCACAATTAAAGCCGGGTTTTCCTCTGGGGGTTAGAACGCAGCCAGCGCCACCATCATCATAAGGTTCAGGATGCCATCGGCATACATGTAGATCCTGACAAGACAGGTGGACTCTCGATCCGAGAGGAACCTTTGAGTATGGGGTTTCCTGATCCGCCACTTTTTTTGGTGCAATTAGATACTGGGGAAATGACTTTTTTTTTTTTTTAATGGAGGTAGTTGATTTACAATGTTGTGCTAGTTTCGGGTGATTCAGTTATACATACTTATATCTATTTTTTCTTCAGATTCTTTTCCCTTATTGGTTATTACAAAATACTGAGTATAGTTCCCTGTGCTATACAGTAGGTATACTACTAAACAGGTCCCCTGACTGCAAATCCAGATAGAATTTTATAGTTTCAAGTCTTTGTTTTGTCTTAAGTTTACTCATCTCAGGTGAAACCGAACTATTCCTGGGAGGAAGAACCCAATCATCCTCAGCCAGTGCTCAGCACAGAGTGGATGCCTGTGGTGTATAAATGCAAAAACAAAAACAAAAACCGTGGCCACTCATCTTCACCCTTCAGTATTTGTGATAAAATGTGGCAGCTCTTCCCATCAGTAGATGGGGTCTGCTGCCTGGGCTGACCTCATGACTTGCTTTGACTAATAGGATGAGGTCCCAGTTCTGAGCCTAGAACCTAAGAGCCTGTGTGCTTTCACCCTCTCTGACAACCCTGCCTGGCTACCAGGAGAACAAGCTCAGAATGAGAGAATGAGAGACACGGGGCCATTTGCCCCCCACAGTTGATAGTCAGCCAACACCCCAACCAGGGTCTCCTCGCTGACTACTGGTTGACCACATAGGAGTGAGTCCAGCCAAGATACGTCAAGCCTGGCCCAGAAATGCTGACACCCAGATGAACCATAAACTGGTGAGCAATAATCCTTGCTGATTTAAGTCACTGGGCTTCAAGGTGACATGTTATACAGCGTTATTTGCAGTAATTGATCATTGATACAATGCTCAATATTTGTTTGCTGAGTCAGTCATTTCCACCTTCATGCAGAATAGTTTACCAGGTCATTTGATGAGAACATACTTTGTTAGGAGTGGGGAGAGAATACGAGAATGTTGAATGCAAATTGTGATGAAGAGTAGAAGGGGAAACTTGGAGCAGGTATTCAGAGTATGCACAAGACATGCTGTTGTAGCACGAGCATCTCCCCTTGTTCCCTTGCCTCCTCCCCTCCATCCAGGCTGAAAGGTTACATCTGAGCTGGGTCTCAGTTGGTGCAGGACCACAGAGTTTGGCTAAGAACCCAGTATAGGCACGAACACTCTGGTACCTGAGTGTCTCCTTCAGGTCCCTCCCATGCAAGTTGTACTTAGCAGCAAGGTAGCTGAGGATAGCTCTTGTCTGTGTCAGCACCATTCTGTCAATTTCAACCAGATGCACCTGGCGGAAAAGCAGGCATCCATCTGTGGTTTGAGTGAAGAGAGGTTAAGATACTCTCCCCCCATGATTGTGGTCACCCTGCAGGAGGGTCCACTTCTGATTTCATTGTGATTATTCGTTTTCATCCAAAGTGGTGAGTTAGAGCCCCCAGTTGTTGAGGAAATGTCTACCATTTGCTTCATGGAAAATGTGAGATTTGCTTGATGGTTTCATGAATTTTTGTGTGTTGGTTAATCATGATTATTTTAAAGCTTTCTACATTTACTCTGACTGTGTTATGGTATAAGTGCTTTTGGTTTTCAAACTTTCAGGTGTATAAGAATCACCTGGAAGAGGTGGGTTGTTAAAAATACTCACCCCACCCTCCAGATATTCTGATCAGGGATGGAGTCTGAATTCTTTAAAAAGCACAACAGGTGTCACTCTAGGTCTACACGGCAGCGGGATGGATGTGACAGCAAGAACCCAGGTCCTGGGTCCGAATGTCAGCTTTAGCCCTTCCCGGCCATGTGACTTCATGTAAATGACTTATCTGAGCTTCAGTTTCATTTTCTCTAAAATGGTCATAATATCCAACTAGCAGGATTTTGAAAGGATGAAACAAGATAACATAAGTAAAACACAATACTGTCAACAATCAGTGTTCAGTAAAATTTAACTTTTCTTCTCTGTCAGTGACTGCCTATATAAATAATGCATTTAAAGATGTACTACATATAGTGCTCTTTTCATGGGGTCTTGAAGAAATGAGCAGCCTTTAAATTTTCACTCACACCTGTACATTAATGAGGATAAGGAATTTTACCTAGTATAGGAGCCAGACTTCACCAGTGCATTGGCAAAAGCCACAGTTAATTCCCCCAACTTCCAATACTGTTCCTACTTGGCTTAATGAGAGGTGGGAACATGGTGGAAGAGAACCAGCACAGGCACCAGTGACAGCTTTCCAGGGAGCTAGTGTCCCTGTCTCATGGGGTGATGGAGGACTTTGGGCAAGTCTTCAATTTCTCTGAGCCTGTTTTATGATCTGTAAAAGTATCTGTCCTGTCCATCTTACTGCGTTTCTTTGAGTGGGATCATACTTGTGACCATACTTTGGAAATATCAATACTATTGTTAGTGGAGACACTGCAAAACCTCCATTTCCTAGAGGCAGTTCTACATTTGTCCAAAACTGAAGGAACATCTAAAGCTGGGCTCTGTGTTTCTGCTTATCAGTGATGCAAACAGCCATTAGAAATGATCTCTGCTTCTAAGAGCTGATCGTCCTCTTCAGAAGGATTAAAAAAAAAACTCACATCAAGAATGCAGGAGAGGATTTTTGAGATCATTTAGTTCAAGTCGTTCATATTATAAACGATGGTACTGTGGAGGCCAAGGGGGCAAAGTGACTTGCTCAAACCCAGAGGGGACAGCTAAGCCGGCAGAAGTGGCCTCCTGACTCCTGGCCCAGTGCTCTCTCTGGCTGTCCCTGTTTACAAATAACAGCAATGCTCAGGAGGGTGTCCCAAGCACAATAGCAGCATCACAGACTCAGGGAGGGCTGGAGCATTTCTTAAGCTGTTAGGGAGCACTTCCTGCCAGATTGATCATGGGAGAGTTCATGGAGATACGTCCATTTATTTATTCAGTACATAGGTATTTAACCACTGCTATGCGACTGTCCTTATTTAGAGTAAAATGGGGCAGAAATAAAGAGGAAGAGGGGAAGAAGCGCTTCAGAGGTATTCTAGATAATAAAGGTCCTGGACAAGAATTGGGAAGGGCTAAGCATGTCTTCCCCCTCAATGAGATCTCCCGGCATACTGCAATCTAGGACCAGAGAGATTCTGTTATTCTATGGCAGGGAGACGAGATGCAGAGAAATTAAAGGCCTTGCCCCAAACCATGCAGCAGGTAAACACTAGGTCTGTTGATGACTTGCTGAATGTCTTTCTTAAAAAATAATTTGTGTTAATTTCATGACTATTTATCAGCAACAATAGGGACACTGGGTTTCCTTAGATAAAGAAAACATCAATCACATTATGGCTGTTAGAAGTTTAAGAAGGACTGGGAACTCACCAGTCTTCTCTCTCAGTGTGAGAAAATTTTCTGGGGAATTGTAAGGATTAAGGACTTCTTCTAAATTCAGTCAAATTTGGATCTTTTCTATAGTTTTGATTCTACAGTTGTGACCTGGTAAAACGCTGTCTATTAATCTGCTAAAACCGCTAAGAAAAAGTGAATAGGAACAATGAGAACCAGAGAACATCTTCGGTGCAATTCACCCTCCCTTTTACTCCCTCTCCTCCAACCCACTGGATCATTGTAAAGAATTCTTGAAGGATTCTCTGGTGGGATGGGGATTATTGAACCAGTTGGCACTGGGTCAACCCAGGCTATCATATCTAGTCGAAGCCAGAATCATAACCTACTTGAGGAGCTTTTATGAAGCCTAAGGAGGTAGTGCTGATGACACATTTAGCTCTGTGCCAGGGACACAGCGAACAGTCAGTGTTAGCAATCACACTGTGGGCCTTTTCTAATGGTTGTCATTCCAGAGCTCTGTGTTGAAATGAATATTTCCAAGAACATATTTGTATTTTTTCCGATAAGATAACACTGAATAAATCTAGGCTCACCCTTCTGCAACTTCTCATATTGTTCTCTAGTTTCAAGAAATTCTTCTTCAAACTAGATAAAGGATAGAGACATTGTTATAACCTTAAGGTGAGAGAGAGAGAGAGAAGGAAAGAGAAGCGGGGGGGAGAGAGAGGAATAAAGAAAGAAAGAAAGCAGGAAAGAAAGGGAGAGATAGAGAAAGGAGAAAGAAAGAAAAGAAAGAGAAGGGAGGGAGGAAGGAAGGAAAGCAGGAAAGGGAGAGATAGAGAAAGAAAGGAGAAAGAAAGAAAAGAAAGAAAGAGAAGGGAGGAAGGAAGGAAGGGATGGAAGGAGAAAAGAAATGCTCACAGTATAAAATTCCCAACGGCTTCCAGAATGAAAACTTTAAAAGGAACCACAAAGCTATCTACCACATAGCTGAAAATTCTGACAGAGCGTGTGTATAGAGTAGCTTAGACTGACATGGGACTGGCATCCCTTTTTGGCTGTTGCCTACTTAAAGGATATCCCCAAGCCCCCATTCATATTTTTCCTTTTCTTCATCTTAGCTCTGCCTTCTCTCCAAACTCTTGTCCTTTCCTCCAACTTCCCCAGGGATTTCTCCTCTTCCCTTTCCTCTCTTTCTTCTCTCTCTTCTGTGTTTTCTCCCTCCATATCGGGTCAAATTAAGTTTTTCTTTGATGCTCACATATTCAATGAAAGGGATCCAAAGATCATTATTCAGGTGGGCGCATCATCATTTATTGATGGAGTTTCCAAAGCTTTTGTGGGAGAGAGTGACCTTTTTATCCCCCAGACCTTGAGATGGGGGTAAGATAAGGTGAGTAAAACAAAGCAAAATAAAGAAAGTCCTACGTCCATGTTCTAGAGGAGATGACATTCAAATAGGGACAAGGGAGTCTACACCTGCATGAAACAAAACAATTCCAAAGCACTTGTGAAAATCTACAGAGAAGTCAGCAAGAAGGAATTCAGAGTTAAGGAAAAATCCCAGTGGGGCAGACCTTTCAGATGAGGGTCAAGGTGGGGGCCAGGCTGCAGCTGGGCCTAAGGTTCTGGTGGGCAGTCATGGGTAGAACATGATTGAGGTGCTGACCAGAGCTGGAAAGACCCCAGGAAATCAGCTGGTCCCAACAGAGAGAATGATTTAGATGTGGGCCTCCTCTCTCTCCTCTGTCTTGTGATCCATCAAGATCTTTCGAGGCTCACAAAGCTTCCAGAACACCTCCCTAGGCTTTCCCCTTCGTACCCCTGTTTAAGCAGAAGACTGTGATCCCTCCTTCACCTCTTACAAAGGAAGGCAGTTGGAAAGGAAAGAGTGGCTACAGCTTGAAGGCACCATCCTGACTTTTGAAGGGGGAAGGGGACCACGTCAGTCTTGCCCAGATTACCCTCCTTCCCTTTCCCAATCAGGAACCAACCTCCACGTCAGCTGCAGCCAGCAGCCAGCAGATTGACTCTATCCTGCCCCGGCCATGGATGTAGCAGAGCTTGGGTTTGGCCACCATGACTCTTGGCTTGGGTTTTCTGAAGGGCAAAATAAGAGAAATGTGTCTAAAGAACAAACTAACACAGACTGTATGGTGTGTCTCCACTTAAAAACAACTCCAAAATTGGTGAAACAAAACTATTATTTAGGGATGCATACATAGGAGGTAAAACTAGGAAGAAGAGCAAGAAAGTAATTATCACAGATACAAGATGGTGGTTATCTCTATTAAGGAGAATGGGGGTTGTGATTGGGGAGGGGGATGTGTGGGATTCTGGGATGCTAGTAATGTTGTTTCTGAAGCAGAATTAGTAATTAGCCTTTATCATTAGTCTTTAAACTGTATAGAAATGTTTTTGCACTCTCCTATATGTATGCTCTATCTCACAATTTAAGAAAAAGGAAAGAACAAACTATACCTATCAAGGTATCTGTGTTCTGTAGACTCAAGAGCCTGCCTCTGGTATTTTGAGAAAGGAACCAGGGGTTAATAGGATGGTTTCATGAATGACCCTGCAAAAGAAATCTTTTCTAACAGTGGGAAGGAGCTGGACCTGTTGGGCTGGAAATGATCCGTGGGAACTGGGGACTCCTTCATTTCTGTCACGAGATTTTCCTGATGCTGGGACAAGCACAGAAGCAGACTGAGACAAGACCAAGATCTAGTCCTTACCCAGCCACCAAGGAGCTGGGTAACCTCAAGTCCAATTCCCTCAACTTCTGTCTGCCTGCATGCCCTCATCTGTAACTGGGAAGAATTACGCTAAGTGACCCGCGGCCTTTTCAAGCAGAGTATAGTGATAACGCACGTGTACCCAGTGGCACTTTCTATCTCGTGGTTGCAAGAGTCACAGTGGCTATTATGTTAGTGACCCCTGCCAGGATTATAGAGGGGATCAAATGAGATAACATAAAGGTAAAGTGCTTTGAATATACTAAAGCTCTATACCAACTAAGAGGATGGCTGGATCTTCTTTTCTCACGTTTACCCCTCTGACCCCAGATGCAACAATGCATCCTGCAAGAAAACGGCAACAATGCCAGCTGTTGGCACAGCGCACAAGGCGCTCGGAGGCGCTCAGGGAGGGTCAGGGTGAGCGCGTGGAGGGGGAGGCCACCCTCAGCTTACCGAGCAGAGCAGCACTCACCGTAGTCCTCTGCCAGGTGAGCCCCAGACAGCCCCACATCACGCCCTAGCCAGGGTACCACTTGAGGATGCTGCCTGCACTAACAAACTCACAAGGAAGTAAAAAAACCAAGAATACCAGTAGCTCAGTTTATGATGAGAAACGTAGTGTTAATACCCACAATCCTAAGACAACAAAGTCACTCGGGTTCCCAAAGTCTTGCAGGTGTTTTGAAGCCATTTTCCCTCACAACCGTCCGCTTCTCCTCTGTGTTGGATTTACAGTTGAACTCTTGGAGGAGTTGGATTCCTTTCTCGCTGGGGTCTTGCCACCCCCGGGCACTGCCTATGTTCGGTTTTTGTCCAGATTCATTCCTTTTAAATTGCCTCTTTAGCTACGGCAGGTTGACAATTAAAGGAGCTTCCTGAAAACCCACCACTTTGTTGTCTTGGGAGACACAGTGATTAAAAAGGCACCACAATTCTCTGATTAGAGGAGCTATGTTTAAGGCCAGCAACTCACTACTGAAAAACCTTAAAATGAATCTTACAGTAAAGTAAATGTGGAGAAAATATGAGAAGAGGGGGATGGCGACCATGTCTTCTAACCTCCTTCCAACAAGATAACTCCTGAATTCCCTGATCTCCTGGAGAGTCCCTCGTAGGATGGTTAAGGACCAAAGAGAAGTAGCCCCTCACACTCTTAGAAGTCAAAAGGAGGAGGGCACAGGAATTCACCAACATGGCAAAGGACACACACACACACACACACACACAGTGGGTTCCCACGCCCGGGTTATTCACATTCCAGGTGGACCAGCTTCCAGGTCCTGACCGGGTGTCAGGAGGTAGCAAGGCAAAAGAAACTGGGCAACTGACAAATGATTCAAGCCCTCCCTCAAAGGATCCCCTCCAGGTCCCAAGGCATCCTGCAGCTTCAGACAAAAATCAAGCAATACTGGGAATTCCCTGGCAGTCCAGTGGTCAGGACTCTGCACTTCCACTGCATGGGGCATGGGTTCGATCCCTGGTTGGGGAACTAAGATCCCGCATGCCGTGCAGTGTGGCCAAAAAAGAAATAATAATAAAGCAATGCTGGTGAAGTTAAATATCAGCGTCTCACTTGGGAAACTCCGTCTCTCCACTCTCCTTTGACTGCACAGAGCTGCACCATTTGACCCCCTCTACCTGCCCAGAGAGATGGGGATGAGGCTGTAAGTCTGGCTGGGGCTGGTCTGAGGTTGATTCCTGTCGTTCTGTCTCCATGAAATGTTTAACTAGTCCAAATTCTGTTTGAAATAAATTCAATGGGACAAAGGAAATCCTGCTAAATCTCTGTTTACAGCGATTCTATTCTGCTACCCCAGTTAGCCAAAGTAGAAAGTTATCCTTTGGTTTAGAAACTGTGGATCCAAATATGATCATTTCTGGTAGCCTCCAGAAAGTTGTTTCTGAGCAGTGTGTGCTTAAAATGCAGGCTGAAAAGTCTTTCTTCTGGCTGGTTATTCTCTTAGTGATTTGAAACCCAGAGAGATGAAAACTCCCCGCCCTGGATTGCCAGTGGGAGACAGGTACCTCACACGGTCACCGAGTATCATGACTTGGAGGCTGCAGACTGTATATTTGTTCCAGAGACCCAGTCGAGAGTGATCTACCAATGGCTGTGCCTGGTGCCAATAATACCAAACTCTCAGACAAAAGGATTGGCAGCAAAATGCTATCCTAAACTTATTAAGAATGGGGCAAGCTTCTTGTTGGCATGGCAGGGTCGACATTCAAAGAGATGTAGAGATATGGGCCCTTGGAGGTGGAATCAGTGGGAACCCAGCAACATCAGACAAATGGATAGCAGTCTAGGTGCTAGGAATGGAATGTTGTATTTTCCATGGGGAGGGGAGAGTCACTGAGTGAGAGGGAAACCTGGACTCCCTGGGGTATAACCCCCTGGAAGTGGATAACAGCCACTCTGGCCTGTCCAAGGGAATGAACACTGAGAAAGCTGAGGGCTTGTAACCCAGCAGGACCCTATGGGACCTTCCCGGGACAGACCTCTTTGCCCCCATCCTCTGCTATCGCTCCTCTCTGAAGTACCTAGATAATAGTATCTGATGGACATTCCTGAGTTGTTTTACAGATGCTAAAACCACCACCAAATGGAAGAAATTAACTACTTGATAATCATGAGCACATAGCCCCCAGACCTACCGGCTGCCTAAGGATTGATAATGTGACACTGCCCCCTTACCTCACTTTCAACCAATCAGAGAATCGGGCACCAGCTGATCCCATACCCTGGGACACCCCTCCCTCACCTGGTCTTTAAAAATGCTTTGCTGAAACCCATCGGAGAGTTTGGGCTTTTTGAGCACTAGCTGTTCTGGACTCCTTGCTCGGTGCCCTGCAATAAACCTCTGCATCTTCCTTCACCACAACCCAGTGTCAGTAGATTGGCTTTACTGCACTTGGGCGAGTGGACCCAAGTTTGGTTCGGTAACATACTCAGGTGTGGATCTGGTTTTGTTCATGTAAAGCCTACTCCGTGCTAGACTTGGGGGTTGGATCCTAAAACAGAAATGATAAGTGGGTGTGACTATCCCCATCTTTCAAAGGTTGGGGGCTCTGGGCTTTAGTGCCATGAGTCCTCACTATTGTACAACCTTATTCCATCTCTCCTAATCCTTAAGATGGGGGTGGTGATTGCACTTCCCACCCCAGAGGGTTATTGTGAAGGCCAAGGACTGATAAAATTAATAGATAAAATATATACCATGGGAGAGGCAGAGTCAAGATGGCATACTAGGAGGACACGGAATTCGCATCTCCTCACAACTAGGGCACCTACCAGGCACTGGTGGGGGACCAAGGACACCTAAGAGGACGGGAGGGACCCCCATCGACCTGGTAGGATGTGGGGCATGGGGGGAGTGAAGGGGGAGGAGAAGTGGAGGCGGGATGGGACTGGTACCCCTGAGGGGTGGCTGGGGGACGGAAAAGGATCCCATGCCCGAAGGAGGAAATTGGGGAACCATTGGGAGGACAGAGGATCAAAAGGGAGCATGGCCAGGTTTCCCCTGCCCACTTGGACCCCCAGGAACCTGTTGAGAAAAACGGAGCTGGAGGAATCAGGCTCCCTGACTTCAGACTATACTACAAATCTACAGTAATCAAGACAGTATGGTACTGGTACAAAAACAGAAATATAGATCAAAGGAACAGGATAGAAAGCCCAGAGGTAAACCCACGCACATATGGTCACCTTATCTTTGATGAAGGAGGCAAGAATATGTAATGGAGAAAAGACAGCCTCTTCAATAAGTGGTGCTGGGAAAACTGGACAGCTACATGTAAAAGAATGAAATTAGAACACTCCCTAACACCATGCACAAAAATAAACTCAAAATGGATTAAAGACCTAAATGTAAGGCCAGACACTATAAAACTCTTAGAGGAAAACATAGGCAGAACACTCTATGACATAAATCACAGCAAGATCCCTTTTGACCCACCTCCTAGAGAAATGGAAATAAAAACAAAAATAAACAAATGGGACCTAATGAAACTTAAGAGCTTTTGCACAGCAAAGGAAACCATAAACAAGACGAAAAGACAACCCTCAGGATGGGAGAAAATATTTGCAAACGAAGTAGCTGACAAAGGATTAATCTCCAAAATATACAAGCAGCTCATGCAGCTCAATATCAAAAAAACAAGCAACCCAATCCAAAAATGGGCAGAAGACCTAAATAGACATTTCTCCAAAGAAGATACACAGATTGCCAACAAACACATGAAAAGATGCTCAACATCACTAATCGTTAGAGAAATGCAAATCAACACTACAGTGAGGTATCACCTCACACTGGTCAGAATGGCCATCATCAAAAAATGTACAAACAATAAATGCTGGAGCGGGTGTGGAGAAAAGGGAACCCTCTTGCACTGTTGGTGGGAATGTAAATTGATACAGCCATTATGGAGAACAGTATGGAGGTTCCTTAAAAAACTAAAAATAGAACTACCATACGACACAGCAATCCCACTACTGGGCATATACCCAGAGAAAACCATAATTCAAAAAGACACATGTACCCCAATGTTCATTGCAGCACTATTTACAACAGCCAGGACATGGAAGCAACCTAAGTGTCCATCGACAGATGAATGGATAAAGAAGATGTGGCACATATATATACAATAGAACATTACTCAGCCATAAAAAGAAACGAAATTGAGTTATTTGTAGTGAGGTGGACGGACCTAGAGTCTGTCATACAGAGTGAAGTAAGTCAGAAAGAGAAAAACAAATACTGTATGCTAACACGTATATATGGAATCTAAAAAAAAAATGGTTCTGATGAACCTAGGGGCAGGACAGGAATAAAGACGCAGACATAGAGAATGGACTTGAGGACATGGGGAGGGGGAAGGATAAGCTGGGATGTAGTGAGAGAGTGGCATGGACTTATATACACTACCAAATGTAAAATAGATAGCTAGTGGGAAGCAGCTGCACAGCACAGGGAGATCAGCTCAGTGCTTTGCGACCACCTAGAGGGGTGGGATAAGGAGGGTGGGAGGGAAATGCAAGAGGGAGGGGATATGGGGATATACGTATACATATAGCTGATTCACTTTGTTATACAGCAGAAAGTAACACAACAATGTAAAGCAATTATACTGCAATAAAGATATTTTAAAAATACATACCATGATATCTCACTCATATCAAGTAGAGTCTTCCATTTTTCTTTAATCAAATTACAAGTGGATTTAGTGTTTTCTTAGAGTTTTTTATGCTGAGTGGCCTGTTTTATATGTGCTTTTTAAGTGTTTGTCACAAATGCAATTGATATTTGTAAAAGGGAGCTAAAACTTTTGGAAATTTGATTCAATATTGCAACAGAAGATACTTAGAAAGTAAAATCTGGTGTGGCTTTTGCCTTCATTTGTGATTGTGAGCGCTAAGTGGAGCACGTGGTTTGCTGCTGTATGGAAGCGTATTTGGGAATTTTATGTGACTCTTTGGGCTCACCGTTTTCCCGCACTTACTTCTGCTCACCCCTCGCACATTCTCAAGGCGCACATAGGAGGTTGCAGCATGTAAGTCAGGAATCCAGAACGGGATTCCAAGGGACAGGATCACTCCCCTCCCCACCACCACCACCAAACCTTCCCTGGTGCCCAAGGTAGCCCCCAAAGCCCAGTGTTACAATGAAGGAGACCCCACCTTAGATAAACAGGACTGTAGTCTGCAATCCTACCTTCCTGCCCAAAAGAAGGAAACTTTTTTTCTGGTTGTTAATAACCAGCCACTACTTCGTGTAAAAGTCTCAGCAAATGTCTGTGTGCCCCATTGATGGCTGTCTCTAGCCAGCCAGCTGCCCTTGCTCACTGCTCAGCCTGGGCTCCACACGTTCTGAACTGGGCTCCCAGGTGAACGACGAACTCTCAGCAGGACTGCGGTCCCCACCCCAACCCCCCCCCCCCCAGGAGGAACTGTTCCTTCTAGAACAGCAGAGACAGAGGAGGGGCCCAATATCTTTTACAATCTCACACCCTAGCCAAGAGCCAACTGCTCCCCGGGATTCAGCACTGCAAGACCCTAAGGAGACGGCCAGCTCCTGGGAGGCAGGGATCTTGGCACGGTTCCTCCACCTCCTACAGAAGCAGCCCCGTGTTATCCCCGACACACGGTGGCTTTTACTTCAGTGTGCCACTTTGAGAGACAAGTTTCTTCATTTGTTAAGATTTCTGTGTTGGATCTGTCATTCTTTCTTTCAACATCAAACATTCATGGAGCTCCTTCTCTGGCTACAGTTGTAGGTTTGGACACTCCAAGCATACAAAGATAAATAAGATGCAGTTCCTGTTATCGAAAACCTTACAAACCTTATATCTAGTGATGGAAATATCCAGACTACCAAGAGGTAAGTCAGAATGAAATAAGTGTTTAATAAAAGCATAATATAGTATTACAGGAATAGGTATATATTACAGAATAGGTATATATAAATATGTTTGGTTATTTCAGCCCCTCCCTTCCCTGCCCCATGGCATAATAGGTTAAGGGCCTAAACCAAGTCCTTTAGTCCTTTTTCCTTGACCTCTAATGAATTTAAACAAAGATTAGGATAAACCACAACTTGGTAATACAGAGGACCAAGTTTATGCTTCAAAAAGTAAACCCAATTATTGTTAAAAAAAGTATGTAGTCAAAGCTTACAAGAACAGGTGCAATGGAAATATTCATTCTGCCCCTGG
The DNA here is from genome assembly GCF_949987535.1 of Balaenoptera acutorostrata. Lineage (NCBI taxonomy): Eukaryota > Metazoa > Chordata > Mammalia > Artiodactyla > Balaenopteridae > Balaenoptera > Balaenoptera acutorostrata. The sequence goes on from NC_080073.1 coordinate 82,386,979, forward strand.
GAAACGAAGAAGCCGGGAACAAAGGAGTTCTTTCTGGATTTCACCCAAAATGCAAACACTCTGAGAACACAGCTGCTAGAAGAACCAGAACCCAGGGGGTCAAGCTGAGTCTAAACTCACGCCCACCTCTTCAACTCTGCTTTTTGTACTGACCTTGACCGACAGGTTTGTCCTGAATTAAACACACCTGGTTCTCCAAGTAGGCTCCACGCATGAAACTTTAGACCTTGGGAAATGAGACCCCACCTCTGAAGGCTGTCGAACTTCACCTGGGTGCAGCTTTACCTGAGATGAGCAGGGGGTATGCACGGCCCCACCCAGAGCCCCAGGTGCCCAAGGCAAGGTGGACAGAAAGCAGCCATAATGGCATGACAACCTTTGGATTGTGGGAGTGTGGTCCTTGGGTAACAAACATGCCCTAAATCTTTTTTTTTTCTTTTCCTTTTTTTTTTCTGTGACCATAAAGTAAGAAATGATTTATTTGATAAAAAATAGAAAGTATAAGGCACAACTTTAAAAATTGCACTTACCAGTATTTAAAACTTTGCTCTTCAAAAGGCATTTTTAAGAAAAAGGCAAGCCAAATATTGGGAGAAATTATTTGTAAAGCATATCGGATAAAGGGACTCATCCAGAATATATGAAGAACTCTTATATATCAATAATAAAAACAAAAATCAACAATTAAAACAGTGGGCCAAAAAAAAAAAAAAACCAGTGGGCAAAAAATTTGAGCAGATAAAATAAAAAATTTTAAATATCTTTTAGAAAATGTGGAAGAACACGTATCTGAGTTTGGCTCTGGGTACCAGGAAAAACAAAGACCTACATACAAATTTCAGCTCTCCCTCTCATTTGAGCAAGTTTTTTTTAACCTCTCTCAGCTACAGTTTCCTCATAGTTCCTAATTCATTTGTTTAGTGATGGAAATGTGACGTGTGCAAATTGCTGAACATAGTAAGGACTCAAAAAATGGCGCACACGCACACACACACACACACACACACACACACACACATATCTGTATCTCCAGATTGCAGCAATATTCACATGTGAGAAAAAAGTCAATTTTGCTTCGAAAAGGAGGGGAAGGCATTCTCTAGAAGTGTAATTTTGGACCAGCATCAGCTTTACCTGGGAACTTGTTAGAAATGTAGAATCTCAGTCCCTGGGCCAGATCTACTGAATCAGAGTCTGCATTTTTCACAAGCTCCCCAGGTGATTCACTTGTACACAGGCAGATCTCAGAGAAATTGTGGGTTCAGTTCCAGACCACAGCAATAAAGCGAATATTGCAATAAAGTGAGTCACACGACATGTTTTTGGTTTCCCAGTGCCTGTAAAAGTTATGTTCATACTATACTGTAGTCTATTAAGTGTGCAGTAGCATTATGTCTAAAAAAACAATGTACATATATTAATTAGAAAACATTTAATTGCTAAAAAAATTCTGGCCATCACCTGAACCTTCAGCAAGTCATAATCTTCTTGCAGTAGTAACATCAAAGATCACTGATCACCATAACAATTACAATAATAATGAAAAGTTTCGAAATACCCCGAGAATTACCAAAATGCAGCACAGAGACACAAAGTGAGCAAATGCTGATTGGAAAAATGATGCTGAGGGCTTCCCTGGTGGCGCAGTGGTTGAGAATCTGCCTGCCAATGCAGGGGACAAGGGTTCAAGCTCTGGTCTGGGAAGATCCCACATGCCGCGGAGCAACTAGGCCCGTAAGCCACAACTACTGAGCCTGCGCGTCTGGAGCCTGTGCTCTGCAACAAGAGAGCCCGTGACAGTGAGAGGCCTGTGCACCATGAAGAGTGACCCCCACTCGCCGCAACTAGAGAAAGCCCTCGCACAGAAACGAAGACCCAACACACCCAAAAATCAATCAATAAATTTATTTTAAAAAAAATGATGCTGATAAACTTGCTTGAAGCAGTGTTGTCTCAAAAACTTCCATTTGTAAAAAACGCAGTATATGCGGAGCACAATAAAACAAGGTGTGCCTGTAACTAAAATCGAGTTTGAGAAGCCAGGTCTAGAGTGAAAACCCAACTAAACTAGACCTGGGGCTCAGTGTGTGGCCCCAGGTTCTCCCAGGGTCTGCTGGGCAGGCACAAAGTGCAGAATCTCATGCTTAAAAAGCAGGCTGATGGACTTCCCTGGTGGTGCAGTGGTTAAGAATCCACCTGCCAATGTAGAGGACATGGGTTTGAGCCCTGGTCCGGGAAGATCCCACGTGCCGTGGAGCAACTGGGCCCACGTGCCACAGCTACTGAAGCCCGTGTACCCTAGAGCCCATGCTCTGCAACAAGAGAAGCCACCGCAGTAAGAAGCCCGCGCACTGCAACGAAGAGTAGCCCCCACTCACCACAACTACAGAGAGCCTGTGCACAGCAACGAAGACCCAACGCAGCCAAAAAAAATAAAATAAAATCATTAACTAAAAAAAAAAAAAGCAGGCTGAGCAAATTGTGATGTGCAGGAGTGTATGAGGCTAAGAACAGAGAAAGGGAAGGGGAGAGGGAATTAGGGAGAATTATAAGTACATTTCCCATGTTAGATCCTTTATAAAAAGAATTCCTAAGATGCGAGGCCTCCTCCAATCCCCAGGTTTAAGTACCAGGTGTGTAGGTTCCAGCCTTGGGCAGGTCTGGAAGAGATGTCACTTTCCTCAACTCTAAAATGAAGAGTTGGTTCAGAATTAGATCATCTTCGTTTCCTCCAGTTTTAACAATCTTTCTGGTCTTATTTCTCTTCCCTTGTATTCATTCGCCCTGTGCTCCTATCTGCTGAACACACACTTTGGGAAATCAGCCAGTCTTTTTGGGGTGAAATTCTACTGATAATGTTAACAGTCGTTCTGGACAATTTAGGCAAAACAATGCACATTTTTCTTGATTTCAGTTAGGCAAAAAGCAGGCTTTTATTGAATTTTCTAGATAATGAAAGTTTTAAGGGATTAATTTAAGAAGTTGCCAGTTTTAGCAGATGCTTGGGGTCAAAATACAAGATGCCAGTTCTTTTTTTTATTGGAGTAAAATTGCTTTACAATGTTGTGCAAGATGCCAATTCTAAATCTATTATCACTAGAAATATCCTTGACATTTACTCTGGCTTCTCCAATGGATAAGAACTGCCTAGCTTCATGACAACCAGCAAGATCAAAATCCATCACTAAGACAAAACATTCTCCGAGAGAATCCTGTATTCCCCACAGAATTTAAATATGCTAGTTTGGAAAGATGTAGCATTATCCTAGCTTTAAGTGTATAATGTTTCAGAAAAAGAATATGTTAAAGTTGAAAGAGCAATATTAACAGCACAACCAAGACTTTCAGTATAGCTTTAATATTACAGCCCATTTTTAAAAAATTAATTTTTAGTGGAATATAGTTGCTTTACATTGTTGTGTTAGTTTCTACTGTACAGCAAAATGAATCAGCTATACGTATACATATATCCCCTCTTTTTTTGATTTCCTTCCCGTTTAAGTCACCACAGAGCACTGAGCAGAGTTCCCTGTGCTATGCAGTAGGTTCTCGTTAGTTATCTATCTTATACATAGTATCAATAGTGTATATATGTCAATCCCAATCTCCCAATTCCTCCCACCCCCACCTTTCCCCCTTGGTATCCATACAATCATTCTGTAGGTCTGTGTCTCTATTTCGGCTCTGCAAATAAGATCATCTATACCATTTTTCTAGATTCCACATATATGCGTTAACATACAATATTTATTTTTCTCTTTCTTACTTCACTCTGTTATGACAGTCTCTAGGTCCATCCATGTCTCTACAAATGACCCAATTTCATTCCTTTTTATGGCTGAGTAATATTCCAGCGTATATATGTACCACATCTTCTTTATCCATTCCTCTGTTGATGGACACTTAGGTTGCTTCCATGTCCTGACTATTGTAAATAGTGCTGCAATGAACATTGGGGTGCATGAGTCTTTTTGAATTTTGGTTTTCTCTGGGTATATGCCCAGTAGTGGGATTGCTGGGTCATATGGTAGTCCTATTTTTAGTTTTTTAAGAACCCTCCATACTGTTCTCCATAGTGGCTGTGTCAATTTACATTCCCACCAACAGTGCATCAGGGTTCCCCTTTCTCCACGCCCTCTCCAGCATTTATTGTTTGTAGATTTTTTGATGATGGCCATTCTGACCAGTGTGAGGTGATACCTCCTTGTAGTTTTGATTTGCATTTCTCTAATAATTAGTGATGTTGAACCTCTTTACATGTGTGTGTTGGCCATCTGCATGTCTTCTTTGGAGAATGTCTATTTAGGTCTTCTGCCCATTTTTTGATTGGGTTTTTTTTTTTTTGATATATAACAAACCCACAGCAAACATTATTCTCAATGGTGAAAAACTGAAAGCATTTCCTCTAAGATCAGGAACAAGACAAGGGTGTCCACTCTCACCACTATTATTCAACACAGTTTTGGAAGTCCTAGCCACGGCAATCAGAGAAGAAAAAGAAATAAAAGGAATCCAAATTGGAAAAGAATAGGTAAGACTGTCACTGTTTGCCGCTGACATAATACTATACATAGAAAATCCTAAAGATGCCATCAGAAAACTACTAGAGCTAATCAATGAATTTAGTAAAGTCGCAGGATACAAAATTAATGCACAGAAATCTCTTGCATTCCTATACACTAACAACGAAAGATCAGAAAGAGAAATTAAGGAAACAATACCATTTACCATTGCAACAAAAAGAATAAAACACCTAGGAATAAACCTACCTAAGGAGGCAAAAGACCTGTACGCAGAAAACTATAAGATACTGATGAAAGTCCATTTTTAATTGATTATGAATGATTTCTCTTCTATTTTTCTATTTATGACATATTAGCAAAATACTTATTTGGTTGGATTTGACATATTAATTAGTTGGATTTGACATGCTACCAAAGGGAAAGTATCCTACAGGGAACTAGCCCCCGGGAAAAAGAGCTCAAGTGTTTATATGGCATTTTCAAAACACAAACAACTGAACCCTATTCCAGGGTGGGGAGGGAGTAGGGGTTACTTATGTAATAGGATGGTTAGGGAGGTAGTTCTGTTCCAAGCTCACATGCTAATAAGCATCTTCTGTGGAGAGCCCTATATTTCAGTTATAGAAACGAAATTTCCTTTCCGTTAGGGTCTAATGGATTGATTCATATTGACATCTCCCCAAGGCTAACGAACTTACTTAAATGAAAAATACAGCTGAGCCGAGAAGGAGACTTCATCCCAGGTTGCTTGGAGAATAAACAAAGTGAACCACTACATGGCCCACTGCTGTTTAAAGACTGGGGCAAGTCTTAGAAAAATTTGTGTCTGGACTTGACTTAGATACGCCTGCTTTCAACTTGGTGCCATCCCCTGGGGAGGCAGGACCCCAGAGGAAGACCCCAGTGTCACATCATTTGGACTGAATCTTCCAAGCATACGAGGAAGGCAGGAGGTTGAGTTTACCCGTTAGGCACCTGGCACAGAGTGGGTGATGCCTGTGTTCTTTCCAACTGTGTCCAAAAATATGAGATTTGGCCGAGGAGGAAAAAAATGTAATGGCTCAAGAATTAATAAATGCTTCAGTTTTACCAAGCGTATTATCAACTGAAGCACCACCTGACTCTTACATACTTATTTTTGAAATTACATTTAACGTGCGACACGGTGTGGGAGGCATTTTAACGTATGATATTATGCACATTTCATGCACAAGCAATGAAAGTCTTCAAAGGCTTTGTCTAGATGTACATTTGCCTCTCGTTTTCATTTATGTATCGACTCAAAAGAAAAAATATCTCTGCCTTTTATTTGATATAGACAAGTTTAGAAATAACTGTCATTAAGTTAACCATAAAGTTAAAACAATCGCTAACTACAAGTTGCAAATTTGGCCACAAAAACTATCCAACCAAGGCCAAAAAGAGTGGATAAGAACGTCACCACTAACCTTAGCTTTTCCTGGCTCTTGTCTCGGGGTGCTGTGGGTGGATTAAGTGAGGGTTTATAACCCTTTCCTTTCTAATTGAAAGCTCCACCCCCTCAAGGGATTGGCCAATGAGCATTCCAGTTTGTACACACTGCTGGGGCTTCACTTAACATCCCTTGTTTGGATATTTGATAGAGCATCAAGATACTCAAGTAAGAAGAAAGTAAGATTCCACTAGCTCATTCAACAAATATTTACTAAGTACCACTCTGTGCCAGGTACCATTTTAGGCCCTGGGTCTACAATGGTAGGCATGACAGACCCAGTGTCATCGGTGGTGCTTACATTCTAGTTGGGGAAGACAGGCAGTATAAATATATAAACAAATAAATGCAGTGTATTCAAAATAATAATGGTAACAATATATCACATGATTATAGCTTATGAATAAATGAAATCTACGACCATAGTGTTATAAGTGGTAGGAGGGAGGAATTGGGAATATAGTTATAAGGTACCTGCACTACCCGTGAAGTGGTATAGTGTTATTTGAAAGTGGTCTTAGTGTAGTTGTATATACATATTGGAAACTTTAGAACCAATAAAACTTTAAAAAAAACCAAACAACTATAATTGACATGCTAAGAGAGGAGAGAAAATGGAATCATATAAAATGCTCAATTAAAACCAGAGAAGCACTGCAAAGTAAAGGAGCTCTTACAGTGGAGGATTACTGGACTGAATGTCAATATTATGACATAGTATGAGTGTGCTTTGTGTTTGGTAATTGCAATCATTGTTGCTTTTGTTGTGGTCATCCATTTACAATGCTTGGTGTCAGTTTATTTATCTCTTGTAAAAATAAAATACAGTGTGTGAAAAAAAAATAAATTAAAAAAAATAAAATAAAACCAGAGAAGGCAGAAAAAGAGTGGAAGACAAAAAAAGGTGGGGGGAGAAACAAAGAACCAGGGCAACAAGTAGAAAACAGCCACAAACCTGGTAGAGATTAATGCAACTACATCAATAATCATTTTAAATGTGAATGTCTTAAATACACCAATTTTAAGACAGAGGCTATCGTGAGTGGCTTAAGACCCAATTCTATGTTTTCCCTAAGAAACCCACTTTAAATATAAAGACACAGATTGATTAAACAGAGAAGATTGCCAGGGGGTGTCGAGTGCTCTGAAGAAAATAAAATAGGGTGGTGAGACAGAGGTATGGAGTGTGTGGGGTGAGCTACAGAGTTCGTGATCAGAGGGTTCCCTTAGGTGGGGATGTTGGCACTAATAGAGCAAGGAGCCCACCATGGAATCTTCTGGGCAGACAATTTGGGTAAAAATTACAAAAGGCAAATACAACAAAGAGGGAACATGAGCAGGTATGAGAGCTGGGGCCCCCTGGAATTCACCTTCTGCTGACCCTTTCCCCAGGAGCCTGGCACCTCCATGCATCGCCCCACCCCCCAGGCGCCTGGTCCGGAGTGTCAGGTGTTCCTTCGGGCACCCAGTCTGCCAAAGCCCCTCTGAGTGGCTTAGGCTGGGTCCCAGGCTCATTAGGCGCTGCAGCTGTTCCTCTGTCAGACACCAGAGCCCCACACCGTCCAGCTCCCCGTTTTGTCCTAGACGCTGGAGGACCCACGAAGGTGTGCACTTTTACCCCGTTGGCTCAGCTGCTGTGGCGTCTAGCCGGTGAGCCTCGTGGGTCCCCTCTGCTCCGGCTCCCTGCCTCACGGATCCTAGTTCATTCCTGAACGCTCAACACACTGCTGTCTTTGAGGACAACGATCCGCTGCCTGACCGCCTGCTCTTTTACCGGAGTCTGGTGGCTCGTGAAGATGGGAGGGTGGAGGGTGTTGAGACTAAAGGGTCTGGACCCAAAAGCTGGGGGACTCCACGTGTGCAGGATGGGGAAGGGGAGCTTGTTTCCAGCATGGGAAGTCAACTGCACGATTTCAGCTCATGTAACCGTGAGCAGAACGATGTGGGAACCTGTCTTCACAGGAAGCGGCTTGGCCTCTCGTACTTATTTTCTCTAATCCTCCAATTCAGTGCAGAAGCCAACTTCCTCCCTGGTTGTTTTCTCAAAGAGCCAGCCTTGAGGGCCCTCTTGTGTCTAAGAGAATTAAAACTCCCAAAGCACTGTTTGCGCTATGGCTTACAGTCTACACAGCAGGCCCTTGAGTAATAGTATCAGGCAGTGGCCCTGGGTAGTAAAATCCCACCCAAATGGTCTTATAACAGCTCAAATTTCTTGCCATCCCATAAAACTCAATGATAGAGACCCTTCGGTGTTATCAAGTCAATGTCTGGTTCCCACATGTAAATTAATCTCCAAATGAGTGTAAAGCGTTTACCCTCCCTGAAGAGTCATAAGGAGAAATCCAAAAGACCGCCCTCGCTCAGAAACCAACTGCAGGTTCAGGGAGTGTCCCCCAAACACCCTCAGGTCTGGTAATCTGCTGGAAGTCCTCACAGAACTCACAGAAAACAGTCATACTCACAGCTTCGGTTTATTACACGGAGAGGATACAGATAAAAATCGGCCCAGGGAAGAGACGTACAGGGCAGAGTCCAGGAGTGTTCCAGGCTCGGAGCGCCCAGAGGTCTTCACTCTGCAGAGCCATGGACAGCGCTAACTCCTCCTGACAAGCATGTGTGACAACAGAATTCTGTCACCGGGGAAGCCCACCCGTGCCTGAGTCCAGAATTTTACAGGAGCGCCATCGCGTGGGCATGACTGACCGCCCACGTGGCTGATCTGTCTCCAGCCCCTCCAGAGTGGAGCTGACACCACATGACCCGGAGCCCCTGCCCAACATCACATTGTTGGTGCGGCTCAAAGCCTACGCCAGAAATCATACAGTTGTTATCTGGCTGGCCTAGGGCTCCCGGCAAACAAAGATACTCCTATCAGGCATGTCTCTGGATAGTAAAATCCCACCAAAATGGTAGGAGAGATTCCAAGGCTTAGACATCACCTCCCAGAAGCCAAGGCCAGACCTGTCTCTGGGGAAGGTGAGACTCTTTACTGCATCCCCATCCCTATTTTCTTCTTTTTGTTCTCTTGCTCCCAGGAAGCTGGCGGAAACATCAGCCGGGACCACCAATGCTCCTCGGGCCTGCCCGGTGGTGCACCTGCTGCCCTGCCTTTGCTCCTTCGGTAGTTCTAAATATTAGAGCGATGACAGAGTGCTTGCATTGTGAAAATGTGAAGACAGAGAACAATCTTCACGTCTGCGTTGCGTTTTCCTCTAATAAAACCCTGAGGGGCTTGCATTGACTGTGACAGGCATTAAGGATCACCTCACAACTGTCTGTTTTGCACATCTGGGCAAAAATCCCTCCTGTAGTAAGGAATGAGTGTGTCCACTTTATGAGACGCGGATCAAACGCTTGCCTTTTTCCAGTTTTTAAATTCCTAATTATTAGATACTCTCAAAGCGGCAATTCTTTCTTTTCTAAAATTACTTCTGCTGTTGACACATCTACCTTGCCTGCTGCGTGGTGAATTTCTTCTACAGCAGGGCCTCTGATCTAGGGTTTTGTCTCCTGGCACCATGCTTGGCACATAACAGGTGGTCAATTAATATTTGAGATGTAAGTCAACACATGTTTAAAGCAGTATTAACAAGCCATACTTTTAGTTCTGAAATGCAAAAAATCAGAAGCCTCCAAATAACCATTTGGGTAGTAAGAGGACAAAAGTTAAATATATTTATACTTTCTTATACTTGTGTCAAATATAACTGGAATGATAATGATGTTTGCCTGTAGGGAGCAGAACCAAAGAAAACTGGGGGGACAGGGCTGAAAAGAACACTTCCAACTCTATAGCCCTTTATACTTTTTTTGATATTTGAACCATGTGAATGTATTCCCAACGATTTAATTGAAAAACTCTAGCAGCAGGGCAATGAATTGTAAATCCTTTATTTTGGCAAATATCAATGGCATTCGTTACTACCATGGATCTATTATTATTATAGCTCAGAGGAAGAGTTACTCACTATCTAGTGAATTCCATTGTTATCAGACACTAAAAACAGGAAGAGACTGGAGGGGGTTGAGAATGGGATAAGGAGAGGAGAAAAGAAGCTCAGGGGACAACACGAAGTCCTACCCATCCTCGTTACCCGGAAATGAGTAGACAGAGCAGATCTAACTTAAATGCCGGCCCCTCCAAAAAGGTTTTTAGAAGAGGTCCCGTAACAATCACTCACTGGACAAAAAAGGTTGATGTTTCTAGAAGAGATCTCCTTGACATGAAAGACCAACTTAGGAACAATGTACACAGCACCACGACAGAGCTGGATCACGGCAGCCTGGCTTCAATTAAGACACAACTGTGGACACAGCGATTTCTGGGGGGCAGCGCTCACTCACAGCCTTGCTGCTGTCCTACGGCATGAAGATGTTGTACACGGTTCTCACGTAGATGTCATCCGGAGGAGGCTTCCTCTTGCTGCCAGGTTCAAGGAATTTCTTAATTGTAGGGATATTACTTATTTTCACTGTGAACTCCTGAAAAGGGAAAACGCAAAAGTTCAAGGCTAAAAGCAAAGGTATTCATTTCTACGACAATAGGGCGGTGCAAGATGGCCCATCAGTCTGGGGTTAGCAGATGCAAACTATTACGTATAGGATGGATAAACAACAAGTTCCTACTGTATAGCACAGGGAACTACATTCAATACCCTGGGATAAACCACAATAGAAAAGAATATAGGGGCTTCCCTGGTGGCGCAGTGGTTGAGAATCTGCCTGCCAATGCAGGGGACACGGGTTCGAGCCCTGGTCTGGGAAGATCCCACATGCCACGGAGCATCTGGGCCCGTGAGCCACAACTACTGAGCCTGCGCGTCTGGAGCCTGTGCCCCGCAACGGGAGGGGCCGCGATAGTGAGAGGCCCGCGCACCGCGATGAAGAGCGGTCCATGCACCGCGATGAAGAGTGGCCCCCACTTGCCGTAACTAGAGAAAGCCCTCGCAAGAACTGAAGACCCAACACAGCCAAAAATAAAGAAATAAATAAATAAAGTAGCTATAAAAATTAAAAAAAAAAAAAAAAAAGAATATAAAAAAGAATGTATATAAATATGTGTATAACTGCGTCACTTTGCTGTACAGCAGAAATTAACACAACACTGTAAATCAACTATGCTTCAATAAAAAAATAGACCCAAAAAACCCCCCAAAATGGTCCATCAGAATACGTTCAATAAATATTTGCTATAGAGACCCAAATAGAACTGTCATCCAGCACCTGTTTAGGGTCTGATCTCTTGGTATGATCATTTATAATAATCTCTGCCAACAGTGGCTGGAATCTAGGCCAGGCTCTATACAAATCTCACGGTTCATACTGAGATGTGAACTCTTTTCAGAGACAGAAAAATAAAAAAGATACTTAGGATAGGAGTATACTTGCTTAAAGGAAAAAAGGAAGGACAAAAAAGACAGAGGAAGTAGCTCAAATGTATTGATCTCAGAAAAAATGCATTTAAATAAAAGTCATTTAAATAAAATTGTTTTAAAAATTCATCAGATAGTACAAGTTACATTTTAAGATTCAGCTGCCTTGACATTTTTACTCCTATTAACAAATGAATCCTCTTTCTGGCTATGTGTGAAAGATGGCCAGTTGCATTTTTTGTAGCCTAGGGCTCAGTTATCAGATACCAGATATTCACGTAAACTGTAATGGAAGAAAAAAAATCTTACTTTTCATTCATAGAGTCAAATCTTACCAATTTTCAGTAATTAAGAAGAAAAATCCATTTGATCTGGTGAAAATTCTGAACTACACGAAGAACTGTATATCCATCATATATAATTATTCTAACAAAATCTTTCAAAATAAAGAGGTCATTTATTTAAAAAGCTACTATTTATTAAATGTCTACTATGTACAAAACACAGCCTTAATTAAGCAGGCATACAAACATACAGAAACATTCATACATATATCACTAATATTAACAAAAACTAATAATTATGTCAATTAATTCTACGTAAATATGACAATCTTCTCTTCTTATTACTTATTTGAACCATTTGTATTACGGTATTTGTATTATTTGTGTTATTACCAATAATTAGAAGCTTTTTCCAAAGGATTTATCATTTCAAGATTTACCTGGGGCTTACACATGTCATGTATAATAAAACTTTTGTGACTTTTGACTATTTTTTTTCCCCTTTAATCAATGCAGGAGTGACCCTTTAATTTAATCAGATCTGGTGTTAGATTCTGAAGTCCTTTAATATTGATACTTGACCTGTTCAGGTATTAAATTTGTTTACACAGAAGTACCTGGGATTTAAAAAACGAATTGTTAGCATCATGGATGGAAAATATCCACAGGTCCTTGGGCCATTTCAGGGATCTACTGGTATTAAAGTCAAACTGTAAAATGTCCATCTCTGTGCCTGTAGGAAGAAAGGAACAGAGAGCTAAACTATATAATGGTTGTTTGCCTTGTTGAAGATTTCTGTTCTCATTTTCTGGGTGTATGTATTTAACCGGTGGTTGCTGTCCTCATTAGTATGTCAAAATGATGTTCACTAGACTTGGAAAAAAAATTTTTTTTAAAGTATATGTGTTACTCTTTGGAGATTTAGTGTGTGTCTCTCTTGGCTTTTGATAACTTGGTCAAAGATGTGTCCATCTGGTCTTTATAGGGGACTGGCAACCTTTTTCTATAAAGGACCAGTTAGTAAATATTCTAGGCTTTGCAGGCCATACGGTCTGTGTCAGAACGACTCAGCTCTGCTGCGGTAGCACAAAAGCAGCCTTGGACGATGCATAAATGAACGGGCCTGGCTTTGTGCCAATGAACGGTATTTACGGACACTGAAATTCGAACTTCATATAATTTCATGCGTCATGAAGTATCACTATTCTTTTGATATTTTTTCAACCATTTAAAAACGTAAAAACCACTCTTAGCTCAAGAGTGATACAAAAACACGTGGCAGGCCTGATTTGGCCCAAGGGGCCAACCCACCAGCACAGAAGAAAGCCCATTGCATTTGGAGATAAAAGGCTAAGATTCTAGACAAAGTTGAGACACCCACTAACGAGGCCATCAGGCTGCTGATGTCTTTACCCTGGGTCTCTGTTTCTTCATATGTATTCAATATATTGAAGGCATCGGATGAAACTTGCTTTTTAAAGCCCTTTTCTGCTTCTAAATTCTATGATCGATCCTGCAAGAATAACACCGAAACATCAACTGAGTCACGCACACAAGTCTGTCCTTGGAATGTGAGGAAGAATAATGGTGAGAATTCTCTGGGGTGATGTTTAGGGTGCCTCTTATTAGCTCTCAGAACTCAGGCTACAACATTTCCAATTTGAGATCATGTGATTTCCGAGAAAGGGAGCCACACCCTGGTGACAAGGCTGTTTTTGATGGTGGCTCTCGGGTCCTCCCGTCAGCACATCCAGCACAAGCAGATGAGCAGCCCCTGGTCCCTACACCTACGTCTCCAGCAGGTCCCTACTGGCAAACTGTGTATGGAGTTCGTTGCAAGAGTGTAGTCACGCAACAATACCGAGGGACAACTTCTTTCACATGTAAACGATCTTTCAGCTCAAAGGGTCTGGGAACCAGAAAACCAATTTCAAGTCTGCACCTTCATTTCATTTTACGAACTAGAACCTGAAAGAATTACACACACACATGCGCACACACACCCATACACAGCCTACCAAACAACAGATATCGAAGGAAGGCCTAAGAGTTCTGGGCCAGTCTTCTCAAACGTTGTTTTATGTACCTGGAGGTGAGGAAAGGCAGACAGGATATTAGGAATTTTCTCTTCTAGAGCCAAAATGGTCTGGAGTAGAATTATGTCTGCAAGGCTCAGCTGATTACCAACAAGAAACCTTTGTCCATGACCCCGTAAAACCTGCAGGGTATAAACATTTTACATTGGTTATAATACTTGAGATGGAGAAAATGATGGAGCTGTGGAATCAATGCAGTATCTGAGAAGGGCTGAAACGACGACCTTGTCCTTTTATCCTTTTACGAATAACATCAACTAAGAAGAAGTTCCCTATATGAGAGGGAGACAGCGAAAAAGGTGTAGAAATGAAAGCATCCTTAAGTATCTGCTTTACATCAGAACGAGACCCTAAAAAGGGGAAGGGAATATTAATTCTAGATTTAGCATCCAGGGCTTTAAAAGGATACCTCTATTCCATAAATGTATCTACAGAAAAGAATTAGCCCTGATGCATTCAGGGGAAGTGATGTAAGACATAAAGCCACCAGTCCTGTCCAAGGAGTCTAATCTCATTTGCCAGTTCTGTGTTTCTGTGTGTCAGGACTCACAGTCATAAACTAGACATGACAGTAAAAAAGCAGGCTTCCTTTCACGTCTTCTAAGACAGGGAAAATTAAAAGAATGAGAGTTCATCCTGACTCTCATTTTGAGAGTAACACAGGTGCAGAGATTCATAGGAATAGATGGTGATCGGGAAGGGGCAAGAAACAGTGGTAGAACAGGGAAGATGTCCTTTGTGGATGCCCGTGAGTGTGAGTGTGTGTTTATGTGTGTGTGACAAGGACTCTAATATGACTCCAAATCAAACAGAGCTACTGGTGCCGGACAGGGAGAGGACGAAGAGTCCAGAGTTGCAGTCTTGGCTCCTGTCTTAGGCATGTCACCCAGTCTCTCTGTGATTCTATTTCATTACAGGTAAAAAGAAGGTGACAATTATTTAGCTCATATGTTCGGTGAAGCCCTGACATAGTCTGGGCCACAGGGACAGAGGAACCAGCAGTGACCCTTCTCCAAGGCACCTGTTCCTCCCTCGTCCCAGCACATTTCTGCATCATCGTATTTTACGTTCACAAACTGCCTGTGGGCAAGAGGCCACGAAACCAAGGACGGAAACACTCAGAAAATATCTCTCCTCCTTCTTACATCTAATTCCACATCAGTGGCCAGAGGAAGTCTGCCAATTCCAGATTTTCACGTTCTCTTGTTTTTTAATTGAAGCATTTAAAATAGTCCCTCTCAGTTGAGGAAAAGAGAGGAGGAGTGTGAAGCTCAGAAAAACAGATACGGTAATGAGACAAGAAATAACAAAAGAGAAAACAAAAAGAGCACAGGGAAGAGAAATAAAACAGCAATGGTTCTTCTCTTTATACCAAACTATCAGGTAGGATGATGAAAGAATGAATGAAGTAGGTGGTTTCTTCTCTTCTGTATCCTGCACAAGGTGGCACCTGGCGAATGTAAGCAATGACAATGCACCCATGGGTGAGCCCATATTTTTCCCAGAAAACATGGAAGACTCTGGTAGATTCTGGGAGGCTCCAAGACATCCTGGCTTTGTGCTGATGGCACCTGTGAGCCCTCAGGAGTCCAGGAGGTTGGTCTAGCAGGGCTCAGCTTTACTCTGCCTGAGCAGAAAGGGGCGTTTGTGGTCTGGTGATGCCGTGTTCACAGGCTTCACTGCCACCTACCTTTTCGAACACAGGAAAGTATCTAATTATAGCCTTCTGGGCCATGTTCACCACTTCCTTTTGCTGATCGTCTGGTTTGAGGAAAGGATGCATGATAATCAGTTCCAGAAGATCCAGGGTCCCCTCCACATACATGTCAATCCTTCAAAACACAAAAAAGCGTTTTCTCAGTCACCCCTCTCTTTGAACTCACTGGCTTCCACAACTAAGTATCCAGAGTGTTCTTCTCTTAAGGCTCTGGCAACTTAAACACCAAGAAGCATTCATCTCCACCTGTCCCTTTAGAGCAAAGATGCAAAGTCAATTCTAGCTGTGATTCAGAAAACTCTTTCAGAAAAACCTGTCACACATCTCAAAGCACAAGAGCCACGAATTCCTTTCTCCTGGCCCCTACTCCGCCACCCTCACTCCAGCACCCAGGCTTGGTGCAGGTGGAGCTTCACATTTGTAAAAATAGTGGGTATCATTTATAGGATGCTTGGTGTGTACCAGGCACGGTGCTAAACACTCTATACCCGATATTTCACTGAATCTTATGGCATTATGAGGCATGTGCTGTTATTATCCCCATCATACTGCAGACTCATCAGGACACTGGAGCGTAACACTTTGCCCTGGGTCATGATCCAGGAGGTACAAGGACCAGGCTCTGAGTTCAAATTATAATCCAGTGCACAGTATCCTGGGCCTTGAATGTCACAGCAGCTTCCTATTCCTAATACTCAGCGATAATACATTTGCAAGAAAGGTATAAAAAACTATCAAAGCATTTAAACATGTTGAAACCTGCGCCACACCCCAGACACAGGCTCTAATGTCTGAATTCAATTCTTTTCTCTCGTTTTACTCAGACTCTCTGTACTGATTTTCCAGCTGGTCTTGACGACCTTTCTGGGCGTTTGTTCCCTGTTCCCACTAACGACACAGGACATGACGTGGACGGGTGTGCTGTAGAGGACGACTAATCAGTTAAGCATTGGTAAGTGGACAAGTGAGAACACGCCACAGGGGTCACAGTACAGGGTTCTCTCCTTGAGATCTTTGCCGAAGAGATGGTGCTTGTCCGCTATATAGTGGAGGATGCTCCGGGTCTGCACTAGCTTCATCCCATCAATTTCAACCATTGGCACTTGTTGGAACAGCAGGTGGTTACCTGGGGATGGAAGCCCAGAGTTAGAAGTGATCTCTTCCCTGCACCCCCATCAAAACATGCTCTGCTGAGTGAAAAGGGACAGTGGGATCACAGCCTTAGGAAACAGTGTAAAGCTCCCCCAACTTCATTCAGGGGTGCAGATTTAGCCATAAAACAAGCCTGAAAACTAGCATTGATCCAAATCTTCCCTTTTGATTTTCACCCCAGGAAGAACTCCTAGCCTCAGTGACAAAGGGTAGGGGAAACGTAGTGAAGACATTTTTTTTAGAGGTGCGCTGGCCAATATAGTAGCCAGTAAGCAGCATGTGTATACTTAAACCTAAATTTAAGTTAATCAATTTTTTTGTGTGTGGCTGCAATGCACAGCTTGCAGGATCTCAGTTCCCTGACCAGGGACTGAACCTGGGCCCACAGCGGTGAAAGCCCAGAATCCTAACCACTAGGCCACCAGGGAACTCTAAATTAATCAAACTTTTGAAAAATTTAAAACTCACTTCGTTAGTCGCCCTGGACACATTACAAGTGCTCAAAAGCTACATGTGGCTGGTGGCTCCTGCGCTGGCATTGCAGAAGAGAACATTCCCATCACTCTAGAATGTTCTATGACTGCACTGCTTTGACAATCTGATCATGAAACCTAAGTCACCAGCTGATACTCACGTACAGGCGTCCACTACCACAGACCACCTACCACCAAGTACGCTGTCACTGGTCAAAAAGTAACCCACTACTTTCTTCAAGAAGCCTGTCTCAAACACTTTCCCCACACCAAACGTCGGGGAGAGTTGCAAGTATAGCATACAGCCCAGCCCTGGGGGGGCTCAAGGCTTGGGGGCACATGCGGGTCGAGGGGAGATGTGTACTCAGCACCGGCCTGGTGACGCCAGGCAGTGTCACTCATGACGGGGGCATCACAGCCCTGCAGAGCTGGCCCCTCTCCGAGGAGCCTTGAGTTGGGTCTCAGGACCCTGCTGATGGCCGGGAGGGAGGATGCTTACAGGGGCCTGGGTGTGGAGGGAGGGTGTGACCAGGAGTTAAAAGGGGGCCTTTCACTGATGTCACACCTGTTTGGTACTTATTTCAGAAATCGGCCCAGTGTAAATGGTGACTTTTATCTGCGTACTTCAAGCAGGTGCAGATGCCTCAGGTAATTCGGAGGAGGTGGAAAATGAGGAGAGAAGGGATGAGGGAGAGGAAGAAAGGGGGGAAAGGTAGAGGAGGGCGGGGGACGAGAGAGAGATGGAGAAGGGCTGCCCACTGGGACGGAGGGAGGAACTGCTCCTTCCCTTTCGCCATCTTTTATAGAACTACTGAATACGAAGAGACTTCCTGGCAATTTCGGCTACTGTTCCCTCTTGCTTGTCTGGTTTTAGGATACTGGTCTGGATGCTTAGTGTCAGCAGTATATTTGCCCTTCCACGTAAATATGGGTTCTTAGAAAAGAAAATCAGCATTACCGACAGTAATACATTTTGATACTCACCATCCTGTAACTTCTGCAACTGTTCTTTTGTTTCTAAAAATTCTTCATCAAACTAAATTCAAAAAGACACCCCCCCAAAAAAAAAGAAGCGAAATGTCATTACAGGTTCAGGACTGAAAATACCAAGTTAAACTGCCTCAAAAGCAGAGAGAAAGAGCATACTCAGTACCCACATCTTGTTTCTAAATATCACTGGACTCCCAGAAGAAAAGGTTGACTCTGTTATGTCAGAAAGTGAGGACGTACTCAAAGACTAATGGATATGTCAAAAACAAAGGCATGCAGGACCTACCCGGGGGATTCTCTAGCCACATCTGGGACAACTGAAATATCGAAAAGAGTGATATCAGTTGTGGATTAGAACACAACAAAAAAACCCCTGTGTCCATAAATGATGATTCTAAAATAAAAGGGAGAAGGAAAGCTCTCTTTTACAGAATTAGCACTAATTAATGTAGAATTATTCCTAATTAATGATAAAATGAGAAAATCACCAATTTTCATCCTATAATGTAATAACTAATTCTGATAAGGATCATAATGGATGCTGAAATCATTGGGTCATGGGCCATAGAATATTCACACAATCTCAAAGTGTCACCCCACAAGTTCCTTATTATGACAAAGAAAAAACATCTCTGCAGATCTGGAGATCCCACCATCCACCTAACCAAGTGGTCAAACTCAGCTCCCCACTGGGGGACACCCTGAGATAGCACGTGCTCCCTGCTGTGACACAGTGAGGACACTGCACCACTGCAGAAAGAGCTCGCCAACCGATTTAACTTGGATCAAACTGCAAGGTGAAAATGGGGCATATCCAGGATGTGGGACACTCTGTAACATAAATGGCCTGTTTTGTTTTTAAGCTCCTCCAGGACGTGCAACGTTTGGAAACTGGTCTGGGGGACTTTCTGCCTCTGCTGTTCCCACTCTGTGGTCCTCACCACTTGTCTGGCTCCCATTTCCTAGCCATCTATGCTCTTCCCGACCAGAAGCATGAATTCTGCTCTCAAGGGCAAATCTTTATTTAAAAGGGAATCGACTTTAGCCAGGTAGCCCTCTTCTGATAATTCTTTACGTCATTTGGCCTCCAAGTTACATAACTGATTCTTTACTTCTGTTGGCAGAAATTCATGCAAGAGAGTCAATTCCTCTTTCACACATTCCTTTTCTGTTAAGTGAAGGGTAGGGAAGAAATGAACAAAATGCAGGTTCTGTTCTATTGATAGATGAAAAGAGACTAGAGAAATAACCACCAAATATCTGAATCTTGATTAGATCCTGGATGGGGGAAGGGGCAGTTATAACTGCTAAATAGTTAAATAACAGTTACATAGACTTTTGGGGGACGAGAGGGAACTTCTGAATATGCATTGTATATTAGATGTTGTAAAGTTAGTGTTAACTTTCTTAATTGTGACAGTGATATTGCGGTTATTAGAACAATGATTTCTTTCTTTCTTAACAGGGAGATACATGCAGATGTCTGCAACCTACTTTCAAGTGATTAAGAATAAATAAAGCAGAGAGAGAAGAGGGAAGGAAGCAAATGTGGCAAAATGTTAACAACTGGTCCATTTATTTAAAAGGTGTCCATTGTACTATTACAACTTTTCTGTAGGTTTTCAAGTTTTCAAACTAAAAGGCTGGGGGGGTGGCGGGGAAAAACACTGAAAAGTTTCTTTTCTTGCGATAGATAAAACTCGTGCTAATGTACTGATGCCCTTCACATGCCCACTGAGTCCCCAGATGGTTCCCCACCAGCATCTCTCCCTGCGCTGCCCCATCATCCCAGGAGGGGCAGAGCTGACAGCATAGACATGGCCATTCTCTCTTCCGCCTCAACGGGCATCAGGATGTGTAGGCATGACTTCTCCTACTCCCAGGGTCCTCCCGTGTGAGGACGGGGCCTCAATGCCCCTAGAGGCACTCCATCTGTGGCCCAGGAAGCACTAACTTCAGGGCAAGAATGTTCTAGGCATTTGTCCAAATGCCCAGCTGGTCAGGTGTGATGCTGGTGGTGTTCCCTCTGCACCACGGCTCTCACACTTTTATGACCACGATCATTTATAAAGCACATGGGGAAGTGTGTGTGTGTGCGTGTGTCTCTAGGCTCTTCCCTCAGAGATTCACATCCAGTAGTTGGGAGAGACCAGAAATGTACATTATAAAAAAACGAGTCCTTCCAAGCAACATGGATGGACCTAGAGATTAACATACTAAGCAAAGTAAGTCAGACAGAGAAAGACAAATATCATATGATATCACTTACATGTGGAATCTAAAAAAAAAAAATGACACAAATGAACTTATTTACAAAACAGAAATGGACTCATACACATAGAAAACAAACTTATGGCTACCAGGGGGGAAAGGGGTGGGGGAGGGATAAATTAGGAGTTTGGGATTAGCAGATACACACTACTATATATCAAATAGATAAACAAAAGGACCTACTGTACAGCACAGGGAACTATATTCAATATCTTGTTATAAGCTATAATGGAAAATAATGTGCAAGATATATATAACTGGATCACTTTGCTGTACACCCAAAATCAACTATACTTTAATTTAAAAATTTTTTTTAAAAAATTCCTTCCAAATTGTTCCGATTCTGGTTTTTGACTTCTGGGAACACGTAGCAAAATGCATGCTCTCTCTCACCAGAGAAACTCTCTTCAGTCAAACTTTATACAACTTGGTCTGCAAGAAGAATCTAGCACCGGAACAGGAGATTAGAGGGTAGGAGAGGGAGGAAGGGAAAAAGTCACCAGGCAGAGCTCACAGGAGCTGGCGACTGTGTGTCCGCTGCTGCGGGCTGTAAGGACAGACAGCGTGCGGCTTCATCCACACAGTCAGCCCTCTCTGTGCCCTGATGGGGTGCTGTTCCCGCTGGGCTCCTTGGAGAAGTGCCCGCGTCCACACCACGCGCTCCCTCTTCACATGCCCCCTTCTTCTAAGTGAACTGCCCAGAAGTCCTGAATGAGGAGTTAGTGGCCTTCACATCTTCTGTTTTTCGCTGTTCATCTCCCTCTCCACAAGGAGGATGTGACCAGGTTTGGGGTGGGGGTGGTCTCTGGGCCCATGAAGCTCCAAGCAGCCAAGAAGCAGCAGCCAAGAAGCAGCACCCAGCACAGAGCAAGGTCTGCGGACTCAAACTAAGCGTGAGATGGAGGAATGACTCCCTGGATTAGGCCACGCTGTCTCTCAGCAGGTGCGAGGCACCTAGTTACTGGGATGCGTATGCTTTACACATCAGGCTCTAACCGACACCGTGACGCTGGGAATCATGAACTCATCCAGCGGCTGCCAGCCTGGCCCTCCTGTTTCAGATCTGTATGAGCACAAATGTAGCTGAAAATGTCACTGGGCACAGAAAGGAGAGGGACGCCTGGTACCACCTTTTGGGAATTGTTCCTGCAAACCACGTGGTCAGCCCTCGTGAGGGAGGCCAGTCTAGCTCCCTCCACCCTGGTCAGAGGAGTGGGCTTGAGACCCACGCTGGGCTAATTACTGTACCCCACCTGCCTGCCTGGTTGAGGGTAGGTAGATCACATGACCCATGTTCCTTTTTGTTTTTCTTGCTTAGGGTTGGGTTTCTATGACTGTAACCAAGAATGCTGACTCACAGCAGAGTAGGAGGGGCAGAATGAAGCTAGGGAAGAGGAGCTTTGACAAGGGATTCTAGTACATACACATATAAGACACCCTCTTCAAAACCTATTAAATAATTGCAAACTCAGAAGCATACAGGGGTTAGACAGGTGACATACATCAGCTGACTAGGTTCAAGTCAAAGGATCAAGAATTGTTTCACTTTCCTCTTAACACAATTAGAAAATATGTCCTGAGACAATAGGGAACGGTGGGGACTATGCGGACTCGAAAGGTCCATCTCTAGGGACTGTCCCTACTCAGAAGCAGCAATTGCTGCCCTATGGGAATGAGGCCCCAGGATCATCAGATCTTCCAACTTCTCAAGAGAAGTCAGAAATCAGAATTTGTATATAAAAATGATATCGACTAATTTAGAAAACTGTAAAAACACTGTGTGGTGAGTTATAATGACAGGCAAGGAAACCAAAACCAAACCAAACCAACAATAAGAAACAAAACCCCAAACCCGTCAACCCTCATTTGTCACCTCTGGAGGTTGCTAGGGTAACGACTCATTATTCTGAAAATTGATAAAGTGGCAGAATCAAGCATTTATCCTGCTTTTCTTATTTGAACTGTACTTCAAGGTAATTAAGTAGTTAATCAGTGAACAATTACTCTTTATGAGAGTATCACAGTTAATAAATTTAGGTGAAATGATAGAAATAGAAAAATCACCATTTTGTAACCTCTAACAACGGTGATGATCAAGGCTGCAAAAGACACTTGAAAGGGTGATGGAGGAAACTTCATACTGTGGAACAGCCTAAGGTCACAGGAACACACTGATCAAACTCAGCAACGCTGAAAACGAGACAGGCAGACATCATGCACCCCAGATGTCGCACAAGAGAAATATGATCGCAGTATCACCTCTGCCGCAGTCTGGCAGGAAAAAAAAAAAACAGAGATAGAAAGAAAAAAAGGAGCCTGGATTTGATCAGACTTCTGGATCCAACTAGTAGTTTACAGGAAATATAGAGAATAGAACATGTTAAAATGAGAGTAAAGCCGCCAAATCCAGAATGGGGTGCATTCTAAACGCAGTTTCTTCCACAAATGGCACTAGAAACAAATGCAGACACTTAGCACCCAGATCTTGGCTGCTAATACCATTTTCTAATAAAAGGGACCAGGGCTCTTTGGAGAAGTACTAGGGCTAGGGCAAGGAAAATACAAGATGAGCCTGGAGCATCTTAGAGTGTCAGAAAGTGAGAAAATGCTGAAGGAAAATAAAAAAGTAAAAAGGGCTACATGGAAAGGACATAGGAGCCAACCTGAAAGAGCCCCAATGGCCAAAGCTGGAACTATTTGAGCAACAAAAGAATTATTGAATTTTAATCGAAAGGATAAAATAAATATACTTAAATTCATGCTGATATAAATAAATGATGGTATAAATAAATAAATGGGGTGGGGGGGAGACAAATCTTCCTTACATAAGAATTCTAAATGCAGATACCAGGAGGTAGAGCTTAATTCCCATCCTTGGGAGTGTGGGCTGAATTTAATGATTCTCTTCCAAAGAACACAGGGAAAATTATTTGATGAATGAAGGAGCCAAGTGACCAGGCTTAACTGCACCAGTGACGACTCATGATGTCCTATAACCCCTCATATCATGTAATAAGAAGGACACTTCACTCCGTGGTCTTCTTCCCTCAAACCCGGTCTAATCATGAGAAAAACATCAGACAAACCCAAAATGTGGAGGATTCTACAAAAAACCTAACCAATACTTTTCAAGACTGTCAAGGTGGTGAAATAAAGGAAAGACTAAGAAACTGTCACAGATGGAGGAAAGCTAAAGAAACATAATGACTAAACACAATGTTGGATCCTGGAATAGTAAAAGGACATTAGTGGAAAAACCAATCAGATTTGAATAAAGTCTGTAGCTTAGTTATGCACCAATGTTAATTTCTTGGTTTTGATGTGGTTAGGTAAGATGTTTTCATTAAGGGAGACAGAGACAGTTACATGGAAACACTCTGCACTATCTTTAGAACTTTTCTATTAATCTGAAATTATTTCCAAATGCAAAGTTTATTTTTTTTTAAATGCAGAGGAAATGTTACAGATTTTTTAAAATAATGAACGAAACGTAATCAAATGCAATGTGTGGACCTGATTTAGATCCAGACTGAAACAAGGCCTGTTTGAGACAATCAGATTGTTAGGTGATAATAAGGAACTGTTGTTAATTTTGTTGGGTGCGATAATGGTATCGTGGTTATGTTTTAAAATGCTCATCTTTTAGAGAGCAAAACTGAAGTACTCACAGATGAAACGTAAAATATTCCCAACAAAGCAAGCAGAGGGGAGGAGATAGATGAAACAAGATTAGCATAAAGCTGATGGTTGTTGAAGCTGAGTGACAGGTACATGGAACTCATGGCAATGTCCTATCTTTGCTCGTATTTGAAAATTTCCGTAAATAAGAAGCTACAAGAACAGAACAAAAACAAGACCAAAACCACTGTGGGCCAAAGCACACAGGAAGGAATGCAGACAAGATAGGAAGGCTGCCAGTCCGAAGCCACTGAAATAAATACGAAATTCACCTAGAGATTCTATATTCACAAAAGTTCTGGCTGTTAACTGGCAAATTGCAGGTTCGTTCCTTTTCTCCTCATTAATAAATATTTACTGGTGGTAGATCAGAAGCCAATGATTAAAGCTGAAAGTTAAATACAATTTCATCAACTACACTCCATTTATAAAAAGAAAAAGTCTTGAGGGGAAGGACTCTTCTGACTCACTGAAGCAGGTCTGTAATATTAGTGGGAGAGGACAAGGCTCCGCCATTGACGTTTCCCTCAAGTCTCAACGTTGTAGGACAAATCTGTGCAGAAACAGCATATAGGTAGGGTACCTCGACTCCAGCGGCAGCTAAAACCCATCGCACGGATTCCATCCGGCCTCGTCCATTTGGATAGTGGAGTTTGGGCTTCGTAGCCATCATGGCCTTGCAGGTTTTCTGAAAAACAAACGCAGCAGCTCCTCGCAAAAGAACAGCCTCAATTTCGAGTCCTCAGCCCAGAGCTCAGGCGCTAAATGAATATTCAGGATTTTGGCACAGAAAACTGTTTGGGGGGTTTTGTGGTGGTTGGAAGGGAAGGGATTTTGTGTTTGTTTTTTTAACTGCGTTTTCCCTCACTCAATAAAAACAGACCACCATTTTAAAACTTAAAAAACAAAACAAAACACTTGGCTTTCATACCGTTTCATATCGTTACGATTTATTACTCTGGATCTTGGGAAGCTGGGGCCATTTGCTGTAAAGACATCTATCTGTACTAGCAGCATGGGACTTCACAGAATCAGAACATCATATACTTTGACCTTGAAAATCTGAGATTTCCCAAATTCGGCCTTTACAGTCCAGACGCTAAGTGCCGCGGAGGAGACGTACACACCCGTGGAACCTCTGCAAAAATTCACTTTCACACGCATCAGATTTGAGCCTCACAGCAACAGGGAGGTAGGGAGGCCGAGGATTACTACTGTCCGCAAGACGTGCGTCGGTGGGCAGGCCCGCGGTGGCGGCCCCGGATCCTGCACGCCCCCGCCCCGCCCGGACACGGGCCCCCAGCCCCGGGTGCGCCCAGGCCACCGATCGGCGGCCGAGATAGGCTCCAGGCGCTCCGCGTGGCCGCTCAGCCCGTGCGGCCCGCCCCGGGGAACATCCGACCCTGCCTTCCACCCAGGGTTGCTGACTCCACAGAGCGGGTTAATCATGATACGCACACGGAGCCAAGCAAGACCCCACCCCAGCCCAGGGGCCCCCGTCTGCCCCGATGGGGGCAGGGGCGCAAAGGACCGGGGCAGGAAGACAGGAATAGGAGGAATGCGGGGGTGGTTCCGGGATGGAGGGAGAGTGAGAAGCTCGGAGCCGGGAGAAACAAGACGAGGGGAAAGGGCAGGTGGGGGCGGCAGAAGGGAGACAGACCTGGGTTCGCTCGGAGTGACCAGAACCGCACAAAGCCCCCAGCAAGCGGTCTGCAGCCAGGCGACCCGTGGGCGGCCCGAGGCGCTCTCGGTGGGCGAGGCTCCGGAGGATTTCACCAATAGACACGGCACTATTTAGCATGCCCCCTCCCACCTGCAAGGCATGCTGGATAATATGAAAACAACCCAAAATTAAGCCCGTTTTAACACCAATTTTAGCAATTTTAGGGATTAAGTGATCATTTAAGTGTTAGTTAGGTTAAGCCTTTAAAGTGCCTTTTAGAGATCCGACTAGGAAAAACAAGTCGACCTATGCTAAAAGTTAAAAATCTCTTCAGGTTTATATATCGTGTGCCTCCCTGTGTTGTCTCGGATGTGAGGGCGATCTGGCTGCGACATCTGTCACCCCATTGATCGCCAGGGTTGATTCGGCTGATCTGGCTGGCTAGGCGGGTGTCCCCTTCCTCCCTCACCGCTCCATGTGCGTCCCTCCCGAAGCTGCGCGCTCGGTCGAAGAGGACGACCTTCCCCGATAGAGGAGGACCGTTCTTCGGTCAAGGGTATACGAGTAGCTGCGCTCCCCTGCTAGAACCTCCAAACAAGCTCTCAAGGTCCATTTGTAGGAGAACGTAGGGTAGTCAAGCTTCCAAGACTCCAGACACATCCAAATGAGGCGCTGCACGTGGCAGTCTGCCTTCCTTTTGACAATGTTTATAAAAAACGATTAAGTAATTCATACAAAGGAGGTGTTTTTGAAAAGTAAGCAAAGTTCCATATATAGCTATGTATGTAAGCTCATTATTAAATGTGTGATTATATAATTTATATATAAAATATATATTCATTTATATATATAATATATATTATATACACATATATTTTCTATATTATATATAATTTTTTAATATATTGTATATTATATATATTTACATATACATATATTTTTTTCTCCTCTTCCCCCTTTTTTCTTCCTTGACCCAGTGAATCGTCTTGAACTTCTCCTTCATTTTGTACACTTTCGACAAAACTGCTTTAAGCCCCAGGTTAAACATAGCACCTTCTTGGATGGAAGGAAGTGGGGGCCTTGGGGTAGAGGTATCAATGGGGCTAAAAAAGTAATTTGGCTGGTAGATAAGTAAGAACTTTAAAATATTTTAAAACCGTCAAGGTTAGTATAGAAAAATTCACATGAATTTTAAAGTTAAAAATATATGCCTCCAAAAGGCCTTCAGAACTATCTCTTGCTTCTAGAGGCAGCTTCTGCTATTTCTCAGGCTATAGATATTGTTGATTATTGTTTTCACCCAGGAGGGGTTTTTGAGAGTACCTGGCTTGAGAAGCCTGTGCTGCTGATCAATTACAGCAACTAACGAGATCAGATTTTATTTTCCATAGATTTCTCTGGCAGAAACGTGGAGGATGAATTGGGACTGTGTGGGGTGGGGAAAAAGAGACCTGTTAAATGTCCGTGTGAATTATAGTAGCATCATAAATTTGAAGAAGATGGGTAAGAAAAGGTGAAATATTAATGAGGTGGAAAGGAGAAAGAGAAAAGGTCTAGAATGATGCCCCCCCCAAACACACACACATACACACACACACACACACTTCCTTTTCCACCTTCCTTGTTTATTTTTCATAACATTTATTGTCATCTAACATACTATATATTTTATTTATTTTGTTATCTGTCTGAAATTTTGATAGAATGTATATTCCAAGAGGTTAGGGATTTTCATATTTTTTACAATATACTTTTGTATATCCTGCTCTTAGAATAATGCTTAGCACAGAGAAGGTGTTCAGAGAACACTTGTTGAAAGAATGAATGAATGGACGATACCTTGCTTCTAGCTCCGTAAAGGTTTGGGGGAAATAATCATGAGTAGGTTTGTCTTTCATTCCTGGGAGTCGTACAACTGGAAATGTCCACTAGACAGTTGAAGAGGCCGGTGGGAGGTTGGGGTGAGCAGATGTAAGCTGTTATATTCAGAATGGATAAACAACAAGGTCCTACTGTGTAGCACAGAGAATTATATTCAATGTCCTGTGATAAACCATAATGGAAAAGAATACTAAAAAAAGAATTATATATATGTATAACTGAAGAACTTTGCTGTATAGCAGAAATTAACATTGTGAATCAACTATATTTCAATTAAAAAATAAAAATAAAATAAAATAAAAAAAGAGGCCAGTGACAACTCAGAAGAGAGGACTGAGATGGATTGACTTGGCAGCAAAAGGGTGATTTTATCCAGATAAAGTATGTAAAATAAGAAGAAAAAACAAGAACAGCTGGGCACACCAAGAGGCAGGAAAGTCACTTTCAAATACGAAAAGCAATATGTGTTCAACTTCATTTTTCTAACTCTGACCTAACAAAGATTACTCAATTTGACATAGGTAGGAAGCCATATATATTTCTTTTTTTTTAAAGTGAAAGAAGGTTTATTCAGAGAAATACACACTCCACAGTGTGGGCCATCTTGGAATGTGAGAGAGGCGGAAGCCACATTTTCCAAACCTGCTGAAGGTGGTCATACTTTATCAATTTTTTCCAACCCACCTTTCTACAAAGATTCGCTTTCATTGAACTAGGTAGGACAAGCATTATTATAAACGTTGTTGATCAGCCAAACCTTTATCTCCATTTACTTATTTCTAATTGGTTGAACCATATCAAATTGCTGGTATTTTACTAATTTTTTCTAACCTACAAAAATGGACACTTCATACGTCCAACCTAATAAATTAGGGGTCATATCATCCTAGTGACCTTGTTTACCTGAAAGAGAAACTAAGGTAGTGTCATAAGACTCTCATTAAACAAGCTTGTGGAGAAATTAAAAACTCCTGTTATAATAATTCTGCTATTCTACAACAGGTATGCTTAGGTCATTCTGCTCCTTGGAAGCCCCTGAAATCATTCTATTCTTGGAGACCCTTGGAGTTGCTCTCAGCCTGCGACAGTCTTACTCATGGTGTCTTTCTACCTACCTGATATATATCAATATATTCAGAGGCCCTGGGAGCTCTTCTCAGTCTTTGACCCTTCCCGCATCCAGGTCCGGGGATATTCTGATGCGGAGGAGCGCATCACCTACGGATTCACCAATACAAGGTTAATTGGTAAATCATGTTCCCTCAAAATTCTTTCAACGTTTCAAAGAATGTTTGGGAGAAGAATTTCCTGTGGAATCCTGTATGGAATTCATGAAGTTATGAGCTTCTTTTGAAGGTTTATATTGTACACGTGAGTGTACTATGAAAGCTAGAAAAACGCAAGGTAGGTATTAATCATGATGAAATCAGCAACAAGAAATTGTTTTGACCTGCTTTTTTTTCCCCAAATATTCCTAGTCACCTAACTTGCTAAAAGCTAGATTTAAAAAGCCTCCACATTGCAAGATAACGTTTCTTACTGCTAGTCTAAGTGTATGCTTTCAATTTCACGGCAGTAACACTATATTAAGCATTAAGGAGAAGTTATAAAATATCAACAATCCAAATTAGGAAATAGTAATGTTATTGTCTGATGGAAGAACATAAAAACAAAACCAGAACACTCAAATCAATTTTTCTTAAACTGTAACTTTATTTGGAGCAGAATTTTCCTTAAGTAAAGTTAACGTTTTTAAACACCTTAGGACAAACTATTCAAAAAAGGAACATTTTATTTCAGAAGGGGCTTGAGTAAGTGGTTTTCTGTCCTCCTACCTTCCCATCATATGAATATTTGCTTTATAATTAAATATATTCTTAGTTACTCCCTTGTAATCAAACCAGGAGACTAAATTGCTGTCAGCACTGAAATATCCACATCAGAAGACTGTTCAGGTCATTTTAAATTCACATTAGCACAGTGACTATAAGAAACTGATAATACAGATTAACGTGATATTGGCCCCCAGTTTGTCTTCTATGGGTTTCCATGAGAAGGTCCTCACAATAAATTATATAAAATACAGTACTTTGGTTGGAAATTGTAAAAATAATTCTAAAAATTAACCACATATATTAAACAAACAAGTTGCTACAGTATGCTTTAAATGATAGAAAATAATTAGTATGTCAAACATTTTCTTATAAACATATTGCTTTGGATCATACATTGAGCTGAAACATACAGCCTGCATTCTTTTTCTCTCCTAAATGGCACAAAACAATGGCTTGATGCCACCTCATGGAAAAACATGGTGCCCGTGAACTCCAACAGTACTGGTAATTTGTACTTAAAAACAAAACGATTCTTGCGTTACATGGGTTGCCTTGACTGTATTCAATTTTTGATAACTCCAGATGATGACATAGCATCAGTTTATTAGACGTATATAGTCCTTTAGGCAAGAGATGTGTCTAAAAAATTGCTTAAAAATCAGTTTTCTTCCTATTTAAATCATACATGAGCTGGGTGAGGGCTTAGTAATTAATGGCAGCTTATTGTCAAATTAACAATCACACCAAGAGTAGCTTTTATGCCCATGCAACTTTCCCTGCAGTTCACACACATACCCTTTGGCATACCGCTGTCACTGAACCTTTGGGCACTGTACCATTTCCTGACGTCCCAGAAAGCTTTCTGCCTGGAAATGAGGTACGGACGTGGATAGGTACAGTTAAACTCATCATTCTTCTTGGTGTCTTGCAGTAGATTTTGTAAGTCTATAGTAACTAAAAATATAGGCAACAGGTAGCATTTCATTTTCACTTAACAAAATAATGGTGACTATTTGCTTCTATAGTAAACAGCTTGTATGCTCAATTTATCCTTTACCTGTTTCAGGGTGGGGTAAAAAGAGAACTTTATAGGATTTTGCTAGTTCTTTAGAACTGACATTGTTCTTTCAGCCTTCTAGTTTGCTCAATGCAGCGTCAGCTTCTTGACTTGCAAATGAATAAACATGTTTTGCTTCCCAAGGGAAGTTGTTTGCTGATAAACAAATGAAAGAGGAAGAAGAAAAGTGAAATACTTTCTGAATTTGGGCCCTACAAAAGTAATAGAAAAACAATTTTATAATGTGTAATAACCAGGTGACTGGGTTTTTCCATTAAAAAAAAAAAATGTAATGACCTGAACATAAGCTATAGGGCCAAGAATATGGTATTCACAATCCATCTGGTTCTCTAGGGGGTATTTACAATTTAAAACCAGCTTTCCAGCAAGCTGGGTAAGCTTTCAGATTAACTTACTTTTTATACATAATACAGAAAGGGGAAATAAATATTAACCTCATAGTAAAGGACTCATCTCTGAAAACACATTTTCTGTTGCTTGAGATAATGAGAATATAATACAGAAATGAATTCAGCTTCAAGTTGTGCTTACATATACATCTTTATTTCCTGAAGCATTGCTGCCAGTTTGTTAACAGGAAAATATTACCTCTCAAATCCACATCCATCATGTGCTTTTCTCATGCCCCCAGCGATCATGGTGCTTGGTCAAGTATATTTTTGAGCCAGACTCTCCAAAGCACAAATTACTCCCTGATTTTAGGTGAGGGCACCTTGGGAACCATCCTGATTTGTTCAAGCTGCAACGTATTATGAATACGTCAAAGCAAAAATTTACCAACTTATTAGGTTGAACCATATCAAAGTGCCGATATTCATTTTAACCTACAAAAATGACAATTTCATTGGCTCAACTTGCTATATCCTGGAACCAAATGAGAGTGACTTGAGCCCTGGGAGAAGGTGAGTCAATATACTCAGGAGATTATGTCGCGTTTACTGACGGTGACCTTCTCTCTTGCCTTTCAGGCAACCATGAGTGGAGGCGAGTGTGCCCGACAGAGGTGGATCAGAGTGGACTTTTTGTCTTTTTCTGTCTCCAAACTAGCTTTGTCATTTTCAAAATTGCTGTAAACATTCCTCTCAATGGAACAGCCTCTGCCCACCATATAGAGTTCTCACTGTTGAAAGAAACTACACAAGGGTTAAGAGTTCTTTGAATGTGGCACGTGACAGACACTGACATCACGGTAACTGTGACTTCCCAGACCAGTGGGACCTCTGCCATCTATCTTTCCTGCTCCCCAAATTGCCATGAAAACTGAGCTAAATGCAACATTCTGAGGGTTAGGATAATAAAAAAATCTTCTGCTGCTTTGAAACTTAGTTTTTGGATCATGCATCTTGGCAGGGATATAGTTTAAGTGACCGTGTTAACCTTTACGTGGAGAACATTTTGGCTTGAAAAGCTTCCTTTTTGTGGGTACTTATACAAGTTGACTTCAAAAATGGAAGAAAATAGAATATCATGGCATAGCTTGGTTTCAGCTGGATATCTCCAACCACCAAAAAGGGTGTTATAAACATTTCTAAAAATATTTACTTAGAGTTCTTTCATCTGGGGAGTAAAAAGAAAACAAAGTGAATTATGTAATAGTACTTTTAGAACAGCACAGCGGTATCAAAAAGTCAGACCAATAACATGGTATTGAGAACGGCAGATGGTCAGTTTTCTGGTGCTGAGGTCAGTCCAAAAAAGCCTAAAGTACCGAACATGCCACATTTAAAATTTAACCACTTCGCAAATATCTGCACACATTGAGGAAAAAACCCTTTATCGTGTAGCCTTAAATTGCACCCCTGTTGCAATACTGCATCATTATTATTCTATTTTTAAAAATCTGTATAAAATATTATCTGGAAACCCAAAGGAAAATCAATTAATCTTTAAAAAGTTCCTTACAAAGTTGACTGTATAAAATGCTAAAACATAATCCATATATACAAAATGCCGCTGTTTAAGAAAATAATGGGACCCAGTTTTAGAATAAAATAACTTTGTACAAAAAAAGGTACTGCATTCAAATCAATATTTAAAAAAAAAAAACTTTAAAAATGAATATTGAAATGTCTCAGTTCAGAAGAATAACTATAAAGTGTTTGCTTTTCTACCATCCGGAAGTCTCTTGCAGGTAGAACACCAGCTGGCTGAGGGAGAGCGTCCCGCTGTCCCCTACAAAGGGCTTCGTGACAGTCATCGCCGAGATGCATACTTAGCAGCCCAGTCCGTCCGGCCGTGCACGGGCTGGGCGGCCGGAGGCCGGGGCAGCGACCCGGGAGTGCTTCTAGGTTGGGTGTGGAAAAAAGGTCGCCCAGGATGAGGTCTCACAGTCTTCAGGGAAGAATAACCTGCAATGAAAGAAAAAGGTGGGTCTGACTGATACGGGACCCATGCAAACAAAGTGCAGCAAAGAGCATCTTGGTGACAAAAATATTAGCAAAGGAGAGTTCAAGGGCAGCCGCCTCCTCAGAGTCCTCCTTCCCAGTTAAGGATAACCCCATTCTATAGCGGTCAGGCCAGAATTACTGGTGTCATCCCTGACCCTCCTCTTTTTCTCAGATCCCACTTGTAATTTTCAGCAAATCCTATTGGCTCTACCTTCCAAACCTACCCAAAACCTGGCCCAGGTCAACCATCACCACCGGCCCAGGCCAGCCTCACTCCTTGCCTGGATAATCGTGACAGCCTCCTGGTTGGTTTCCCTACTTCCACCCTGCTCGCCCTTTCAGTCTAGTGACAACGGGGCTTGAGTGAGCCTGGAGGTAGAAGTCAGATCCCCTCACTGCCCAGCTCAGAACCCTCCAGGGGCTTCCATGGGGCTCAGAGTCATGACGACGTGCCTACAGTGACCTGTGGGGGGCGCCCCCCCATCACCTCTCTGACTTCCTCTTCCTGCTCCCCTCCCCTTGTTCACACCATTCCTGCACTCCGCCTCCCTGCTGTTCCTTGCATCTACCAGGCCCATCCTACCTGGAGGCCCAGGCACTAAGAGCCTGCATTATAGGGCTTGCTTGCTCACCTTCTGTAGCTCTTTACCCAATGGCTCCTTTCCAGTGAGGTCTTCTTCGGCCGCCCTATGTAAAATGCATCTGCACCCCACACTCCCTACTCCCTGCTTTATTTTCCCCTTAGCACTTTTGGAGCATCTTATTTGGTCTACTTATTGTCTGTAGAGTACAAGATCCAGGAGGACAGGGAGTTTTGTGTCTCCTTCACTCGTGGATCCTAGGTCTACAAGGTCCAGCACAAAGCAGTTGTTTGATAACTATTTGTTGAATCAATTCATGAATAATAATAATTTGAAATAGAACTTACCAGGGGAAGGGTCAGGTATAGGTGCCACATGGACCCTCTGCAAAGTAGAACCGATTTCTTTTTTCAGAAAGGAAGGGATATAGTTTCCAGTAAGTCCACTAGAACTTGTTGAGGTGGAACCAACTGATTTGCAAAAGGAAAAGCTTGTTACTGCAAAGACTTGCACAGGACACCAATGGGGGTAAAGGACAGTGGGGCAGGACCATAGAGAACCAGGTTTTGACTTTCAGGGGCAAAGAATTAGGATAAAAACAGTGAATTCCGAGCAGAGCATTCCACCACACCACACTGCTGGAAACACTGGGGGATGGGGCGAGGGTGTGCAAAGACATTGCTGACCCTGTAGCCTGTACCCACAAGGAGGCTGGTGGGTTGGTTTGCTTAAAAAAAGGGGAAATTTGGAATTTTCTATCTGTTTGTAATAATAAGTTTAAGCTGTTCTGGAATTTTCTTTTTCTGCTCCATAATATACAAGAGTTAGCCTTCCATGTCAGTATATACAAATTCCAGAGTATGGTTAAACCATAACTCATTTAACCATTCTCTTATTGATCAGCATACAGGTTATGTTAATTACTTAGCCATTATAAGTAATTCTATGCTAAGTATTCTTGTTCAGAACCAGAAAATTAATCATTATTAAAATATATTAAATACGTTCACTTTTTTTTTTTTTTTTAAATTTTTATTTATTTGTTTATTTATTTATTTATGGCTGTGTTGGGTCTTTGTTTCTGTGCGAGAGCTTTCTCTAGTTGCGGCAAGTGGGGGCCACTCTTCATCACGGTGCGCGGGCCTCTCACCATCGCGGCCTCTCTTGTTGCGGAGCACAGGCTCCAGATGCGCAGGCTCAGTAATTGTGGCTCAAGGGCCTAGTTGCTCCGCGGCATGTGGGATCTTCCCAGACCAGGGCTCGAACCCGTGTCCCCTGCATTGGCAGGCAGATTCTCAAACACTGCACCACCAGGGAAGCCCCCGTATGTTCACTTTTTATGTCATTTTCTGTCTTGAGAGAGTTTTAAGGGCAGAAACTGGGTGCTACTCATCTTACTGTTCCAGGCAGTTCATGGAAAGCCTTACATATAGCAAGTAATCAATACGTATCGGATGGGTGAATGCGTATCTATAATGAGCCTTAGTATTAAGGCTTCAAGGTGCACATGGAATAATGAAGAATGTTATACAAACGGAAGTTATATCCATTCGGAAGAGTTCATGAGGGGGAGAGTTGCTCTCTGTCTTCACAACACAGAGCATTCTTGGCAACTGCTCAAGGCAGAGTGGGAAAAAGGGTCTGGAGCTCAAGGAGCTGTGTTGGTCAGCTGGAGCACATTTTGCAATTTTGGTGACTAGATAGATAAGAAGAAAAATGGGAAGAGAATTTGAAGAAGGAAATCACAGAAGGAAAAAAACATAGAGTCAGTAAACACAAGAGAAGATGATCAACCCTCATTAGTCAATGGGGCATGCGGGTTGAAGCCACAGTAAGATGCCATTGCACACCCTCAGATGAGCACCCGTTTACAATCTCAGCAGTACCAAGAGGCACAACTCCCACACCCTGCTGGACAGCAGCTGGGCAAAATCTGTGAAGTCGAAGATGAGCACAGCCTTTAAGCTAACATGTTTACGTCATACCCAGAAACCTCACACGTGCACACCACCTATGGGGGGCATCAATGTTCACTCCGGCGCTCTAACTGTGAAAAAGGTCAACAACTTACATGTTGGTCAAGAAGAGAAGGAATGAATAAATTATGTTCTACGTGTCCATCAAGAGACGAATGGATAAAGAAGACGTGGTATAGATATACAATGGAATACTACTCAGCCATAAGAAAGAATAAAATTTTGCCATTTGCAGCAATATGGATGGACTTGGAGGTCATTATACTAAGTGAAATAAGTCAGATAAAGACAAATACTGTATGATATAACTTATACGTGGAATCTAAAAATTATTAACAAAGAAACAAAATTGAGTTATTTGTAGTGAGGTGGATGGACTTAGAGTCTGTCATACAGAGTGAATAAGTCAGAAAGAGAAAAGCAAATACCGTAGGCTAACACATATATATGGAATTAAAAAAAAAAAACGGTTATGAAGAACCTAGGGGCAGGACAGGAATAAAGACGCAGACGTAGAGAATGGACTTGAGGACATGCGGAGGGGGAAGGGTAAGCTGGGACGGAGTGAGAGAGTGGCATGGACATATATACACTGCCAAATGTAAAATAGATAGCTAGTGGGAAGCAGCCGCATAGCACAGGGAGAGCAGCTCAGTGCTTTGTGACCACCTAGAGGGGTGGGATAGGGAGGGTGGGAGGGAGACGCAAGAGGGAGGAGATATGGGGATATATGTATACGTATAGCTGATTCACTTTGTTATAAAGCAGAAACTAACACACCACTGTAAAGCAATTATACTCCAATAAAGAAGTTTAAAAAATATATTAACAAACTAATGAATGTAACAAAAAAAAAAGCAGACAGATATAGAGAACTAGTGGTTGCCAGTGAGGAGAGGGAAGGGAGGAGGGGCAGTATAGGGGTAGGAGATTAAGAGGTACAAACTATTAGGTATAAATAAGCTACAAAGGATATATTGTACAGCACGGGTGATATAGCCAATATTTTATAATAACTATAAGTGGAACATAACCTTTAAAGATTGTGAATCACTCTAGTGCACACCTGTAACTTACATAATATTGACCAGCAGCTATACTTGAATTAAAAAAATTATATTCTAGTACAAATAATAAATCGTGGTATCATACACTTATATATATTGTATATGTAATACTACACATAATGTGATATATATTCTATGGATGTATAATTGCTGCATACATAATTATTAAAATGAGTGGAGACCCAGGATTATATGCATATAAATTTTAAAACATGCAAAACCATACTAGGTATTTCTTGTATACTAAAAACAAAGCATGGAAATAATAAACACCCAACTCAGGCAGAGTGGGGCTCGGGGGGAAGGAGAGGAAAAGAGGAAGGGAGGAAAGGCAAGGCCCCGGGCTTCGTGTGTGTTTGCAGAGTCTGACTTTATAAGCTGGGTGGTGGGTACGTGGGTGTGGATATATTCTCTCTTTCCTTTTTGTATTCCTTAAAATACATGAACATGCAATGGACAAAGGCAGGGAGAAGAGAAGCCCAGATGTTTACTTGGCATGTGGAAGGGGAAGCAGCTCACAGCAGCAGAAGCTGTTTACTGGGCACGGGGTGTGTCTGCCTGGAGGACTTCTGAAATTCATCCATCTATTATAAAAAGAGTAGGCAGGGGCTTCCAAACCGTCCACCTTCCAACCAGAAGGGGTTCTGATGCCCTGGGCTAAGGCTGGGCCATCAGACAGAAGGGAGAAGCCAGAGCAAGGCAGACCCAGTGAAGTGTGACACTGGAGGTCGCCCACCACAGAGCAGGGCCTCAGAATCCAGACTCATAAGACTGTTTTTCCCTCGCACCAGGGAAGTCTGCTCTCGTCCCCTGCTACCCTTGACGGCAGAGCCCGAGGGAGCTGGCGGAGTCCCCAAGGGCTGCTGCCAGGTGAGAGAGAGCATCACGGGCCTGGAAAAGAGGCCCAGGGTTTTCACGCCAGAGAGGCCCTCGTGGTTCCACGGCTTGTCACCCGGCCACATCCAGAGAATCTGCTTCTTATCATTTAGGGGTTAATCATCATTACTCACCTGAATTTATTTTGCTGATCACTGATACCATCCCTGAAGATTTTCCAGACAAACCAGAACTAGACCATGGATTAGATGGAATAAAATCCTTTCCTGGATTCGGGAGTATGCCGTTTCTTATATTTATTCCTAATAGGGAAGAAATGTTTTTCAAATGCAAAATTTATATTTCATCTTGCATCACATGTCAGAGATGAAACGAATGCAGAATCCAATTTGTCAAAGACTTCCTGTGTTTCAACAATCCAAGCAAAAACTGACCATGATGATGTCATCGGACAGGTGGCAGAGGAAAGATGCCATCTTCGGGGTGAGTGTGCTGTCTCACTGGTGGGTGGCCTGACAGACTTCAACTTCTACCCACAGATCTGTCCACGTCTGATGTCTTGACCACCTGGTGCAGTCCTGGGCTTCAGTGTCCCTTGGCCTTCCTACTCGTCCGCCTTCGCAGACCACTGCCTTTCTGTCAGCTGCCCAAGTTCTTCTCTGTCCCTTCACACCCCCAAGCCCAGCTCTGCAGCCCTCGGCTCTCCTCCTTCTGAATTCTGAGATTCCATCCTCTCAACCTGACATGGACTATCGGAGGTGACTCTGGGTGACTCATTGTCTGAACAAATGACCCTCCCTGACTCCCTCACGCCCAAGGCTGCCTTGACCTCAACTGCAAGACAAACCACTGCCCCCCGGACCACCCACTTCCCACTCCTGTCAGGCCTTGCAGCTAGCTTTCAGAACTGAAAAACTCAATTCATCCTTTACCCTTCTTCGTCCCCTAGAGCCAAAAAGAAATAACTCTCTCTGCCTGTGCCCACTGCAGCTGGAGCCTTTGCCCGCCCCCCCCATACCCTGTCATCTGGGAAGTGTCAGGCCAGTCTCCCAAGGCCACAGTGCCAAGCCTGATGAGGTCTGGCAGTATTTAGGAGGCCTGTTCCCAATCAAGAGTGGGGAACCAGTGCATCAGCAGGGCCTCCACTCCCCGCCCTAGGTCTCCACCCTGGGTCTGAGCACCACTGCCCCCACCTGGACAACAGCGACAGCTTGTGGGCCCCTCACCCATGCAGCACGCAGATGTCAATAAAAGCATGTCACTCCTCCAGCTACGACCCTTCAAGAGCTTCCAGTTGCTCATGAAATAAAATCTAAATTTCTTATAAGACTCCCAAAGATGCCTCACGTGTCTAACACCTTATCCTCTCTGACGGGGCTCGGGCTATGTGGGCCTCTCACAAGTCAAGCCCTTTCCTGCCTGCAGGCCTCTGTACTGGCTGTTCCCTCCGCTCAGCATGTCTCTGCGCACGTGGAGTTCCTTCCCAATCGCTGGGGCCCAGCTCGGAGTCACTTGCTCAGAGAGGCCTTCCCCGACCACTCTGTCTAAAGTACTGCCTCCACCCCCATTTCATCCCCCTTAACGCCAGTTGTCACCACCTGTGGCTATGGTGTGTCCATTTATGTAGGGTCTGTCTCCCACCACTGGAAAATACGAGGGTGAGGATACTGTCTACAGGCTGCTGGCTAAAGTCGCTGCATAGCCTGTGATGTGAATGGAGGCCCTAGAGGTGGGCAGCCTGGTGGCCCCTCTTGGCTACTGTGTCCACCAGATTCTCAGTGCCCAGCACGGGATGATGCGCAACACGGATTTACTGATGGAATGAATTTGTGAATGAACGGTTGGCTAACACTGTACGCTTAGAATACAGAGAATGCGGAGAGAGGTCTGGGCACCCTCCAACTACAATGTTTTCACTTAACCCCTGTGGTATAGCCACATGGGGTGACTAAGCTCCCATCTGCTTTCCTGGGAAGACACACAGGGCTGGCAGTTTCTGGAGAGACCTCGGGCAAGCTTCCTAGTTCTTCCTGGTCACTCCTTCCCTGGGGACTGGACCCGGTTTCCTCTACCAAATTTCTCATCTTAGGCAACTACAGAAGATAAGAATGTGAAGCCTGGGAATTCCCTGACGGTCCAGTGGTTAGGACTCTGCACTTCCACTGGTCAGGGAACTAAGATCCCGCATGCCATGCAGCCAAAAAAAAAAAAAGAAAGAAAGAAAGAATGTGAAGCCTGGGCTTCAGCTAATATTTCTATGGTGGTCCCACCAGTTTGGAAGAGAAGCCCCAAGCACTTGCCATCCAAAACAGGATCTTTGTGAACGTGTGATTCCAGGGACACGATTTCTTATCAGTGATCAGAGCAAAGGCAGGAATGTTTATTACCAGGCAGGTACCGGGAGTGCCTCAGGTAGTGCTGCTTGGCTGCAGACCTCAAGGTGGGCGTGTCGCACCGGGGACAGGATGTCTGGGTTGGGGCACTATTTCCGGTGCCCACGGGCTCTGAGGGCTTCAGGTCCAGAACACTCTCAAATCTGAGTGGGGAGAAGATGGTTTCGGTCAGCACGAGCTGGGCAGCTCATCGGACATAAAGATGACCTCACAGACCCCAGGTTGCTGTCCGTGCACAGACAGGAGCCCACACTTGCCTGCACAGAGTCTCATCGCTCTGTCTCTTCTTGTTTTTCAGGTCAATCCTGGTGAATGATGGGCTGAAATCCGAGTCATCTAAGTCCGCCCAGTCATCAGAATCCTTTGCCGACCTGGAAACGAGACCCCACCTTCTCCTACTCTTTGGCTTGATCTCACCATTTTTGTGCTCCAGGCCAGTGAGAATTTTCTGTGTATACAAGGAGAGGGGGGGAAAAAAGCAATACTTGGCATTAACGGAGCTCACCCACGAGTAATCCCCATTCTGAACATTCTCAATTATGTAAAGGAGGGTTCTGGGGCGTTTCCCTCCCCAATATGCACTGTTTATTGGAAAGGACAATGGTGGAAAACACAGTCCCAGACCTGTGTCACTCATCCTGCACAGATTACATCAGTTTTCATTCAACGGGGACGCTAAGTTGTGTAAGAGAAGGATTTTAAAAAAGAAATTTAAGGTACTTCTCACATATGAGGAAAGTGGCTGGATTCTCAAACAGGGCTCATCTCTGAAAGAGTTAGTGTGATTGACACTGTCCTAAATAGAATGTAAGAGAATATAGCTAAAGTGTCAGTCACCTGCTCTTTTATAGAAAACAATGCAATTAATGCCTTCTTTGCCTTCTCAGTAGAACTGGATTCTATTTAACTACGGAATTAGCTACAATAAGAAATTTCCAAACACACACTGCTGCTGCAGGGGGGCGGGGGTAAAGTCGACAATCTGGAGACACCACCCCTGTAACCTCACACTGTCCTAGTCAGGAGCCAGCACTCACTGCGTGAATGCTAGTCGACAGATAAAGTATTACTTTTGCATAAAGGTGTTAGAAGATCAGACTCTCAGACAGCACTATAAGGCTGATGGAAACCAGACTCCCGTGTCAGATTATTATCTTATTGACTAACACTCACTGTTTCCTTTTGAACGGCAAGAGGAGAAGAAAGAGCAGGGCTCAACCAACAGCCTGGCATTACCAGCATCGACTGATGGCACTGATAGGAATAATGATCTACAAATATTAGTGGGGCACTTGATGATTTTCAAAACATCTTCACAAGCAGCAGGACCTTTGATCCCCATGAACAGCCCTGTCTGGTGGGCAAGACAGGCATTAGGATCCTCCTTTTCCAGATGAGGACACTGGGTCCACAGGGATTGATAATAACGATAACTAGCGCTCTCGTTATCCACCCCTGTTTCACAGATGCGGAAGTGAGGAGCAGAGAGGCCAGGTACCCTGCACAGGGTCATGAAGCCATGAAACAGCAGAGCCGAGATGTGAGACCCTAGAGATCTGGGGCCACGTCCAGCCTTCGGCCACCACCCCACGGCCAGGCCCCCAGGCGTGGCATTGTAATTCACAGGCAGAGCCAGAACTTGAATTTAGACCTTTAACTCCAAAGCCAAGGCTCTTTTCACAATTCCATGATATTGCAAAGACAGATCTATTATAATTAGGCCTTATCTGCTGAAAAAGGAAATATTTCGCTCAGTAAGTAGGGTCAGAAGAGGAACAGGCCAGACACAGGGCTCTCAAGCGAATCTTCCTGCTTACTGCCTGGGGATGCTTGGTGTGGAGGGATGGCAAGAGCAAAGGGCTTGGCTTGTCCTCTGGAAGGTGATCCGTCCTGGAAGCCTCGGCTTTGTAGGGGTACATGAGATGCTGAGGGGGCTGGCTGGCTTGATGCTGTCTCAAAGAAATGCGCGTGTGTGGCTTGGTTGGGGGCTGGGCAGGAGGGACTGGCTTTATGTGAGGCGGTGGGGCTGCCTTTTCCAGACCGTCCTTCTGTGGTTTTCCTGAATCTTGAAGGCTCTGTGTGGTGCTGCCCAGGGGGTGCCCAACCTGGAAGTAAGGATATCGAAGCGCCTGGAACGACACATAAGGCTGTTTTAGGAGAAGAAACTGGCCAGGAAGGTTGACCCCATTCAGGGTTGCTGGCTAGATTTCACGAAGCCGGTTTACTACAGTTGCTTAGCCCAAACCAATTATAAAACAGCATCCTGAATCTGTAACACCCTTTGTGAATTTCCTTATCTAAAATAGTGTAAAATATACAGACTGGTTGCCACACTCAAATTATTTGGGTAAAGCACCCAGGTTCACTGCTATGCCCTTTGCTACTTCTGCCAATATCCTGGCTTTGTAACTTATTTGCTGTGTGTCTTAAATATAACATTGCACCATTCTAAGCCCATTTCTTCATTCCATAGAAAGAAAAAAAATAAAATGGAGAGAGCCAAATATAATGATCCAGGAGGACTCTGAAAAATCAAATATAAAATAAGCAGGTACAGATAAACAACAGGGATTTACTGTATAGCACAGGGAACTATCTCCAATATCTTGTAATAATCTGTAATGGAAAAGAAATGTATATAAAACTATCACTTTACTGTACACCTGAAATTAACACAATATTGTAAATCAACTATACTGCAATTAAAAAATATAAAATAAGCAGGTGCATCTGCTTTAACACCAGAAATGCCAAGAGCGTAATGCACGCTACAGTTAAACCTTGCCCATCAAGATAATCACGCTTTCTGGATCGCTGAGGGATAAATCTTAAAGTGCTGGGTTTGCAATTCTTTCTGAAATATCCCCTAGTCTTTTTGAGTGGAAGTCACTGAATACAACATAACCTTTCTCGATGAATCTGGGACATAGCTATAAACACCTGTAATGATAATAAGTGTAGATACAGAGGCAAATAACGTGGATACTCCCATAGTGGTCCTGGACTCTGATATCTAACTCGGAAAGTCTTCTCTGTAAGTCCCAGGTATTTTTGCAAGTCTCAACTGACTTGGGGGTATTTTTAGCTTTTCTGATACTATTCTTAAAAGTAT
Source organism: Balaenoptera acutorostrata (assembly GCF_949987535.1). Taxonomy (NCBI): domain Eukaryota; kingdom Metazoa; phylum Chordata; class Mammalia; order Artiodactyla; family Balaenopteridae; genus Balaenoptera; species Balaenoptera acutorostrata. The sequence continues at coordinate 82,429,816 of NC_080073.1, forward strand.
ACATTCCTCTCTTGGTTCCTTGGTTCCTTACAGAATCTTTTTCTTTTCATCTCTAAAAAACTTTTCATCTGTAAAAAACTGGGTTCATCAGAAAGCTTCCTTCCTGCCCTGAAACCATTTGTGAATTTCATCACCAGAAGCGCATTTCTGAGCGCTCTCCAACCTTCTTGAGCCATCCAGGGTCTTGGCTGTTTCTTCTTTGAGCCACTGGACAGCTGCTTTTCTCCCATTCCTTAATCCCCCCAGCCATCAGCTCTCAGCTCTCACAAATTCTAACGTCACGTCGGCCCTGTCTTCAAGGGCCTCTGTCACTTTTGCTCAGCCAAATCACTGACTCTGATTAGAACTAGTCACCTTTTCGATTCTCTGAGCAGTGGGATTATCAATGAGACAAGCTGAGAAGGGGCCAGGTACAACTACCACAAAGAGAGGCTGGCAGGAGGCCTGGCGGTGTTTGAAGCCCATGGTACTACATGTCTCTTTTGGGTGCACTTTATAATCTAAGTCAAAGTGGCCTTGGGGGAGGGCGGATTGGGAAAACAGGAGGTATGGAATCAGGTGTGTCATCCACGTGACAGAACTGCCATTGATAATACACTATCTGTACTAGTTACTGGTGGAGTTATTAAGGCAAATCACTTAAGCTTTATTTTCTTTTTTTTTTTTTGCAAATCACTTAAACTTTCTGAGATTCAGTTTTCTCATTTATAGAATGAAAACAGTAACACCTATCTCATGAAGCCTTCACGGCGTTAAAATCACATAAAAACATACTAAAGCATGTGTAAACTATAAAGTGCTATAAAATGCTAATTACATTTATTATCCTAGCTCTCTCTCTCTCTGTCATCTGTAAAATTAGTGATTTGGATCTTACAAGATATTTTCACTTTGAAACTGCCTTTCAACAACCAGTACTGCCTTATAAACAAACTGCTACATCATCTTAACTCATAGAGAATATATTGGAAAACATCTACCAAAGACAGGTGGATATATGTTTATTTTCATTTCCACGTATATGGTGATATATGACGTGAATTGTATGGCAATTTTCAAAACAACTAAATTGTTTAAACCGTAACTACTTTATTTTTTTATTTTTTTATTTTTTATTTATTTTTATTTTTGGCTGCCTCGGGTCTTTGTTGCTGCACGCGGGCTTTTCTCTAGTTGCGGTGAGCAGGGGCTACTCTTCGTTGCAGTCCGCGGGCCTCTCATTGGGTGGCTTCTCTTGTTGCAGAGCACAGGCTCTAGGCGCGCAGGCTTCAGTAGTTGTGGCTCGCGGGCTCTAGAGCGCAGGCTCAGTAGTTGTGGCGCATGGGCTTAGCCGCTCCGCAGCATGTGGGATCCCTCCGGACCAGGGCTCGAACCCGTGTCCCCTGCCCTGGCAGGCGGACTCTTAACCACTGCACCACCAGGGAAGTCCCCGTAACTACTTTAGACACAGTTTCAAACTATTTTAAGTTCTTATACCTTATATAGTTCACCATTAGTGGTATTCAATACCAGTTTTCACACATAATACCTAATAAAATACTTCCCATGAGATTTATAGGAATTATTCACAGTTAGACATGAACTTCGAGAGAAATGCATCAGAAGAAAATGGAAGGAAACCTGACTAGCTGTTGGCCGTTTCTTGGGATCCCACTGCAGCATGTCTCTCAGGAGGTGAACTGCTTCACTGCTGGCATTTGGAATCAGGGTCTTCAAGTTATTGGGCACACAGTGGGGCCAGCGGAAGTTCATCGCACTTGACAGTTGGTAGCCTTCAGGCCAGTCAGTCTGAAAGAAGGAAAAGGTAGAAAATCTTGCTCAGCCAATCACTGTGATCGGACTTTATATTCTGGCATGTATGACATGTCACTACCACGTCCATACTAACTATGGTGGTGGTGGCACTGTGGGTACTGAAATGCAGGAAGATGCTAACAGAGAGACACAAAGAAAAGGAAGGCTGGGGAACAGTGGGAAAGACACTGGATTTGCCACCAACTTTTTTTTTTTTTGGCTGAATTACGTGGCTTGCAGGATCTTAGTTCCCTGACCAGGGATTGAACTTGGGCCACGGCAGTGAAAGGGCCAAGTCCTAACGACTGGACCGCCAGGGAACCCCCCACACCAACTTATTTTATAACTTTAACACAAGACAGTTCACCTCTTGATATCTGGGGGCTGAACCAAATTAGTATTTTCCCAATTGCGTTCCATGAGACACAGGTTTTAGAAACTGCTAATGAGATTTTTTGGGGGAAAAAAATAAAACAAAACACCTTGTTCTTGGTCAAATAAACTTGTGAAAGCCTACATATGACTATATCCCCATCTTGATGAGTCAAAGTACAAACGCTTAGAAACCCAGCAGTCAGGAGAGCTATTAGTCTCAAGTCCTCCACTTTTTCATGCATCAGACCTACGGGGCACTCAGCGCTGGAGTGAATGACGGAAGATGCTGAGCAATCAGTCTTTAAGATCCCTGTTAGTTCCAACAAACTCCTGTTTTATAAGACACATTCTGATGTAATTGCTTTTTATTTTTTTAAAGTGAAGTGGCAGAATATATAGCTTGTATCATTCACTCACTTAGATAGTTACTGAGGGCCTCCTATGTACTTAATGTTGTTGGGTATCCAAAAAATAATCCAATAGAAATCCTGCCCTTAAAGATATTAAGGTCCAAAAGAGAAAATAAGACATATATTTTAAAAACACAGTAACACAAAATAAAAAGTAACAAAGGTCACAAGAGAGGTAGAGATACAGTCATCCAGAGGAGGGAGAGATTCCAGCAGGAGAGTCTGGAAATCTTTAAGAGGTGGCATTAATGATTCCTTCAGATAATTTAAAAAAAATTTTTGAGGGTCTGGTTTGTACCAGCAATGGTGCTAGGATGTGTAAAATAAATGCAAAGAAACACAAGACAAATCCGTTCCCTGAGTGAGCTTATGGTCCAGGAAACAGATTATGTACACAGATGATATTAATAACACAGAAGACAGTTGAAGATGAAGAGATTAGAGGAATAGGGAGGAGAAAGATTACGAGGGTCTTGGAAGAAGAGTGGGATTGGGGCACATGAGACATGCACTTGGCAGAAGCAGGAGATTCTAGAGCACAGAGCCAGGAGGGGTGCAAGTGGCGGGTAAGGAATGAGAGTTAGGGGGCTGGGCAGTAGATATTTTTAGGAGGGGAGGACAGTACCAGAGCTGTTCTTTAGGGGGATAAATCTGTCCACAGACTGGAAGAAATGCTGGAGGGAAAAGACTTGAAGGCAGAAAGACTGAGGAGGTGCCCCCCTCCCCAAACACAGGCAGGGCTTCAGTCTGAGATACTGGGTGGAGATAGCAGGATCTATGGGCCAACTGCTGGGATAAGGGGAAAGGGGAGCAAGGGAGAGAGGAAGAAGGTAAAACTGAAACTCAGCCTCAAGGCTGGGCTCTGGGATGTGATGGGACCACAGGCAGAAGTGGGGAATGAGCGAAAGAGGCTGGTTGGGGGCGAAACAAAAAGCAGTCTGGGTCAGATGTGCTGAGTTGGAGGTGAGGGTGAGGGTGTCAGGGAAAATCCCAGAGAAAGATGTAAATTTGTGACCAGAGTTATAAAGGAAAGGGGGAGGGCTACAGATCACATTAGGAGACTTCTGCACGGATAAGAGTTGTAGCCACGAGAACATAGAAGCTCTGCAAGGGAGCGGCGAGGACGTGGGCAGAAAAGCAGAGGAAGCCAGGAAGTCTTCCACCGCAGGGTAGGAGGAGGGCGTGGAGGACTACCCAGGGCGAGGAAGATCCAGAACGAGCCGGTGATGCCCAGGGTGGGGGGCAGGGAACACAGGAAGCTGCAGCTTTGTCCCACAGGCCTTTGTCCCACATCATCACCTTTTTGGGTGTCCCCAGCACTTGGCAGATTTTGAAGATTGTGTCGATCTCACTGGCCCCGGGGAAGAGTGGCCGGAGGGTGTACACCTCTGCCATGATGCAGCCCACGGCCCAGATGTCGATGGGGGAGCTGTAGTTTGTGGACCGCAGGAGCACCTCCGGGGCCCGGTACCTGCAAGACCAAGGAGAAGCTAGTTCCACACCCGCCGGTCGGAAGCAAACTAAATACACAATCAGCTCCGCAGAGCGTTTCTGCATTTCTGTTTTCTGTCTAGTTCAGGGCAGTGCATGGACTCATCAGGCAACAGCTGTAGGTGTAGTGTAAAGCTGGGCTCCTCTGCTTCACAGGGTTTTCTGTGGAGCATTTCTTGACAGGCCTCTGCTCTATAGCATTTTCGAGAAATACGGACAGTGAGAGAGAACAGGAAAAGAGCGAGTGAGAGAGGAGGGAAAAGGAGCGAGAGAGAATATAGAACTAGTGGTCTGTAGGCTCTTCTTGGTTATGGCCAACTGCTTAAATCAAATTCTTAGGGCCTGAAAGTTTTAATAACACCAACTGGCTGATTTTCAGACAGGTCTTTGGAGAATCTTTTACACAACACTTTTAGGAAAAGGTCTTCTGGAAGTTCTATATACAGAATATTATTTAGATTATGGAAAAGCACAAGGGACTTCCTTTTTAAAAAAATTTTTTATTGAAGTATAGTTGATTTACAGTGTTGTGTTAGTTTCTGTTGTACTGCAAAGTGATTCAGATACATATATTCTTTTTCAGATTCTTTTCCATTATAGTTTATTACAAGATATTGAATATAGTTCCCTGTTCCCTGTTGGACTTCCTTCTAAAATTGTTTACAACACAAGCTTTTTTTTTTTTTTTTTTTTTTAAATTTTTATTTATTTATTTATTTATTTATGGCTGTGTTGGGTCTTCGTTTCTGTGCGAGGGCTTTCTCTAGTTGCGGCAAGCGGGGGCCACTCTTCATCGCGGTGCATGGGCCTCTCATTATCGCGGCCTCTCCCGTTGCGGAGCACAGGCTCCAGACGCGCAGGCTCAGTAGTTGTGGCTCACGGGCCCAGCCGCTCCACGGCATGTGGGATCCTCCCAGACCAGGGCTCGAACCCGTGTCCCCTGCATTGGCAGGCGGATTCTCAACCGCTGCGCCACCAGGGAAGCCCACAAGCTTTTTTTTTTAAAATAAATTTATTTATTTTTATTTTATTTATTTTTGATTGCGTTGGGTCTTTGTTACCACACACGGGTTTTCTCTAGTTGCGGTGAGGAGGGGCTACTCTTTGTTGTGGTGCGTGGGCTTCTCACTGCGGTGGCCTCTCTTGTTGAGGAGCATGGGCTCTAGGTGTGCAGGCTTCAGTAGTTGTGGCTCAGGGCTCTAGAGCACAGGCTCAGTAGTTGTGGCGCACGGGCTTAGTTGCTCCACGGCATGTGGGATCTTCCCGGATCAGTGCTCAAACCCGTGTCCCCTGCACTGGCAGGCAGATTCTTAACCACTGTGCCACCAGGAAAGCCCCTATAATACAAGCTTTTAAGCTTGTACAATGCCAACATTCCTACACATATGTGTTTCAAATGGTGCTCTTAGTGGAAAATTAGTATTTGTGACAATAATATTATCCTCTGTATAATCGCATGGTCTTTAAATGGTCTTTAAAAATAAGCAATGCAAACATTAATATTATCCTCAGTATAATGGTATATTTTTAAAGAAGTGCAATTAAATCCTTTGAGGAAGATGGTACTCACCATCTGGTAGATACATAGTCTGTGTATGGAGGTCTTGATCGGATTTCTCGGGCCAATCCAAAGTCTGCAATTTTCACGAGTTCGGGTCCCATACAGAGGAGGTTCTCCGGCTTTAAGTCCCGATGGAAGAAGCCTGCGGCGGTGGTGAAGAAGGAATTCAGAGGCAAGATCGTGTCTGCGTTACTCTTTGCAGCTGTACTGCTCTTTTCATGACAGTGATAGTCTGGTATGACACTGAAGGCTCTACATTCATCCCAATGATAATGCAGACCCCTTTGGACCATTCATTTCCCTTTGACAAATTCAAAAATGTCAAATCATTCAAAAGTTGATCTTCATAATTTTTTTCCAAGAGAGCAAACTTCTTTTAAAATATCAAAACTCCATTATGGGCTGAGATAACTTGGCAAACAGAAATTGTCACTCAAAGAAAAAAATATCATGCCTACCCTGCCCCAGTCAGACAGAAAGAATTTGAGATTAAAACCATTTCAAAAGACAAGTCTTATGGCTACTGAGAGTTTACATCACAGCAAAAACACAATCACATTTTTTGTTTAAGAAACAAGGGATTTATGAATATGACCTACTCGTATCTGAGATTCTGGTGTGTGTTGCAACAAATGTTTAAATGTCAAATACTGATTACTTTGCCCAGTAAAGAAGCACAGGGGTACACCTGTAATTCACACCATGAAAGGCAGAGATAACTCATTGAATGGGAAGCCTGTCTCAGCTACCGCAGGGCTTTGGGGGTACATGTAGGAGAGACTCAAACACCCACTGATCAGCATCACATGCCTCTGAAGACCCCAAACCTTCCTCTTGCAGAGAGTATCACTGACAGACATCATTCTACCTGAGTCTAAATCTCAATGGGTCATCAAAACCGGAAATACAACTGTGTCAATGCTGCTGATGGGGTTACTGGTTACCTGCTACCATTACGAATGTTGTGAGGTTGGATTCTAAGTAGCACATTTACGGGAGGAAGTAAGAGCTATCACTGAAGATGTCGACTGTTCCTCAACCACCTCTGTGCCGATGTGCTCAAGTCTGCATCTCTAACATGCCTGCTGCATCCTCTCCAGACCTGTGTCTCTGATGGGACAGCAGCTGATGTCACTGTCACCCTTGCATTGACCTGTCCCAAACCACTCTTCTCCTCTCCCAAATTCTCTCTCCTTCTTGAACGTTTGATATGATATCCAGGTAGCTTATAGTTATGCTGGATCCATCTGTCCCCAGACAGGAATGGAGCTGTGTCACATTTTCCGTCAAAATACCTCCTATCTGTCCTTTCTGCCCTTTCTCTGACTTAAAATTGTGTAAATATGCAAGCAGTTATGAGAATGGGATCTTTTGCCAGTGCATCCAGCAAGGCTCCTGTGGCCCCTAAAACATATGCCCTGTGAGACCGATGGTCTCTCTTTCTAAACACTCAGAGCATCAAAAGCATGAAAAAAAGAGATGGCAGACATCATTTTCTTACCGAACAGATGGGAAAAGTGAGTCATGGGGGTGGCGGGGGATGAATTAGTCACAGTCCTACCAAGAAATGTGTCAGAGCTCTTGTATTATCCGGCTCTGTTCTGTCCCTGTCGATCCAGACAGCAAAATCTTGATTTGCGGTGCTGGTCCTCTCAAGTCCAGATTCACCCTGTTTCTCCTCTTAGACTCCCTCTTTCTCCTCTAGTTGGGCTAAACTCTTGTTTCCAAACTTAAGTGGCATTTCGCCGATAATGAAATGTCCTCCACCCCCAGGCCCCAATGCAACTCCCCCACCACCATCTATAACACCCACTCAACAAACCTGCATCTTCTCCCTGTTCAGTTCATCCTCTCACATCAACTATACTCAGATACAAGCATAATTCTTGGACTCCAGACCTGGTACCTTGCTTCCACCTGGGTCACGCTCCAGTACACACTGACCACCTCCTCCCATCGGTCAAGCTTTATCCTTTCCCTGCTAACTCATCTTTAATCCTACTTCCACAGAGAACATGGGCACTAATGAAATGAGGAGAGAGAAGATTCTGGTTCCCCATTTATCCCTCTAAGCAGCTTTCCTTTCTATGGATCATACTTTAGGCCCAAAATAAACTTTCAGAGGGAAAATGGCTAGGAAGAAAGTTTAACTGCAAACAGACTCTTTAAAAATGACTGATGAAAACTGTATCTGTCAGTTGACATATGTTATCTGTTACACTGTATTCGAGGATAAGCCTTTATAACTAGGAAGCATTTGTGAATATGTCTGTAGACTATCTGGCCCTCTGTTCTTTTCATTACTGAATAACAGCAATAACTGTTATCAGCCTTATACCCATGAGTTCTATTCCTTGGTAATTAAAGGTATAAGACCCTCTTGTCATGTACCTTTACTTTTCATCTCTATTTTAACAAAGCATCACGATTTTATCACTATGAGAGGCAACGCTGCATAGTGGTTAAGTGTGTAGACCGATCAGGTTGCCTGATTTCAAATCTGGCTGGAAAATCACTTAACTTCTCTGTGCTTCACTTTCCTCCTCTGTAAAATGGGGGAATAACAGCATCTACCTCATGGGGTTGTTTTGCAGGATTCAACGTGTTAATATTTGTAGAGCTTTTAGTGCAGTGCTTGGCATATCTGCACCTTGCAAGAGCTTGTCACTGTTAGTAGTACGAATCCTCTCATTTTATCTTCCGCACAACCTGGCAAGGGGGACAGGCAGACACGGTTCCATTTGCTGCAGATAAGAATTAAGGCTCTCAAGGCCAGTGAAGTGCCACTCCCCCCACCCCGCCCGTGAGGAGGTGGCACTAAGTTCTGATCTGACTCCTGGCTGGGTATGTGTTCTGCTGATGTGTGCGCTCGGGCTTGTAACAATGAGCCCACGTCTCCCTCTGAGCTTCTGATTCACAGTGGAAACGCTTATTGCTGGGTTATTCAGAGATCATGCAACAGCAAAGTGCTGTTGACACAGAATCTTCCTGTTCGAAACTGTTTGGCTTTCAGAACACAGGAACAGACCTTCAATTTAATTTCAGGGTACCCCATGCCAGTCGAATAACAGAGGGATTTTCTCTTTCATCCTGGCAGAAAATGCGCTGTGCTTCCTTTTTTTATTAACAACCCTTGGGCAAGAAAAACATCAAGCCACAAAGAAGCCTTTCTCCCCTTCACATTCTGTTCATGAGGAACCTGATAGGAATATATGGAAATAACCAGAGAAGACTTAAACGTTATGAATTTCTGTAGCACACCTTTCTGCTAGGGAAGTTGTAATTTCACAGATATTACTCAATTTAAACCCACAGTGCTTTTATCAAGAAGGCCAGGAGGACAGCAACACACAGAAAGGCCAAGGGCTGACTCAAGGTCATGCACAGCAAGACAGTGGTGAGGGCTTCCCTGGTGGCGCAGTGGTTGAGAGTCTGCCTGCTAATGCAGGGGACACGGGTTCGAGCCCTGGTCTGGGAAGATCCCACATGCCGCGGAGCAGCTGGGCCCGTGAGCCACAATTGCTGAGCCTGCGCGTCTGGAGCCTGTGCCCCGCGACGGGAGGGGCCGCGATAGAGAAAGGCCCGCGCACCGCGATGAAGAGCGGTCCCCGCACCGCGATGAAGGGTGGCCCCCGCTTGCCGCAACTGGAGAAAGCCCTCGCACGAACCGAAGACCCAACACAGCCAAAAATAAATAAATAAATAAATAAAAAAAAGACAGTGGTGAAACAGGGTAGCAGAGAACCACCTCTTGGGGCCAAACATTGTCCTTTAAGCCACCTAAGGCATTCTGGATTTCCTGCATGGATATTTGTAAGGGCAGGGCAAGGATGAAACACAGTTTGCATTAATTATTTAATTCCTGCAAAGTATATATGCTTTGGCATTGCTCAATCAGCACCAAGCGGAGCTGAGTTTTCATTCCCTGTGGGGGAAAGTGGTCACTGACATGAACCATGGCCATGGCAACCACCTGCAGCTCTGTTCTCTGCTCTCAAAGGAGTCCACTCCCAGGGACAGAACGCACCTTCTCACAGTGAGAACCAGACAACAGGGAAGAGCCTGAAACTCACAAGACAAATCTGCAAAGTGCTTTTGATTATTTTTTTTCCGTGACTGGAGGAAAAGAACAACATAAAGCTCCAAAGTTAAGTCAACACCGTATGAAAACCATTCAAAAGTTTTCAAAAATCATTTATCAATGAAAACGAGATAGAACCTGCAAAATGAATATCCATCCCACCTCCAGTTACTATCACCACTTTCTTCACCTCTTGTTCTCTGTTCTCTGTGAGAAGAGACAGGTTTTTCTAGAGAAGTGTAGCAAATGGGCACAGATATCGGAGCTAATCTCCGCTCTACTGCTTTAATGCAGTGGGGCCTTTGGCAGGTCTTTAAACCTCTCTGAAGCTCAGTTTCCTCTTCTTTGAAAGGAATAGATACCATCTGTCCTCTCTACCTGAGAAACTGGCAAGGAAACAAATAAGGTAACGGACAAAATGATATTAAGTTCAAATTAGAACTGGTACTTAGCTGGGGGAGAGTGTCCACAAGAATCTTGGGGAGAAGCATGGTGCTGGGGTTAGAAAAGCAAAGGAGGTCTGACCGTCCTAAACTGAGCTTTCCCTTCCACCGTTTCTGAACACGATCGGAGTATGTAAGGTGTGCAAGGAAGACTGACAGTGCAGAGTTTCAAAGAGGTGTTTTGACACAATAATTTAGGGATGCTAAATTACTGGATACGAATATGTACTATGTGTGTGTGCATATATGTGCATTTGTGGGTATTGGGGGGAGAGTGTATGTGTAGGTGCACATGTGCATGTGTACATGCAGATGTGTGCGTGTGTATGCGCAAGTATGGGTGCGTGTGTGTGCGTGCGCATCTGCATTGATTTGATGGGATTTGGTGGAGACCTGGATAAAAGGATACAAGTTCTTTCTGGCAACAACCATCTGAGTCTCACAAAAAGCAACAAAAAGGAAAGGAAGAGAAAGCCAACACATATCAACTTTCTTATAGATCCACCATGCAGTTTCCAGTACTGAGCAAAGAGCCCCAGTAACTGAGACACTATGACGGGTCCCTATGTGAAAACTTCTGGTTGACTTTTCTCTTTGGAGAATCCCTTTGATTTCTCACCAATTCTTTTTCCTGGGCTCTCAAATCTAGTAAGTGCCCCTTCTACCCCTATTTGTCCCTAAAGACACCATACCAGAAGTTTTCAGTGTTTTGCAAACTCATACCATCCCTTGGGAAATTCTTGTGGCAAAAGTGCTCCTTCTACCCATGTCAGTGGAATGAGAGATAGCTTTTACTGAAAACTTTTTACTAGAATTGGTTCACAGGCTTGCACATCACTCTCGAATTATTCAGCACATGCCCGAGGCTTCCAAGAACTTGTACAGACAGCCTCTGTTTGTCTGTTTGTGTTTCGTTTGGCCTCTAAATGTGATGGCTGCTTAGGGGTCACAGAGCAGACTGGGAAGGGTCCCAGACGTACCATGCAGTACAATGTCTTTTCCCCTCACTGCCAATTTGCGTCAAATCTGGACTGACTGTATCATCAAAGGGCTTCCGCCCAGTTTCCTTATTGGGTAATGAAACTCATTTGTTGGTGCAATATTTGCAATGGCAATGATACCCTTAGACTGGGAGGGAACAGATTTCTGCCCGTGCAAGATCAGCTTGCCATCTGTCTGTATGTCAAAGCAACCTCAAATGGCCTTCTGAGGGACTCCTGGCTCCCCTGGGGGACACGTCCATCCCGAGGCTCTGCGTTCATGAGAACTTATCAACCCAAGCCAAGTTGGGTCTGTGGCCAGTTAGTAACCCAGACTAGTAATACCTCAGGACTGGCTGGAAATATAACCGCAAATGCATTGCTACTCAATGCTGTTCAGAAGCTCAGCGAAGAACAATAGTGATGGAGGACTTCCTGAAGGGTATATGACCATCCTTTCCTCTGGATGCCTTAAATCTCTCCCTGGACTCACCAGACCATCCCCAGAGTGAATCATACTGGGCCCCAGTAGGACCATTTTCTCTGATCAGGTGATGTAATTGGCCTATATTGAGGAAGATGACCTGAAACTGTCCCATGTAACTTGTCACTGTGTTTACCATAAAGTCATGTTACATAAGGATCCATGACAGAAACCTCTCTGGTATCAGTACCAAGAATAGTTCTGCTTCTCTTAGGCAACTGAACTGTTTTACCTTGGAGGAACCATATAGGTTGTAGTTGGTCATGTTTCACATTCTGCATTGTCTGACAGCAAACTCAGGCTCACATCTGTAGCCTGCTTCTTCTACTTAAGTAAAACTTGCTGACATGTATTTTGTTGATTAACCTCACCCTGGCTATGTCCATGCCTTGTTTTGCCTTTTTCTTTGCTTATTTTAAGTGTATTTTATTTTCCTGGGTTGCATAGATCTTGTTAGACCACTTTGCACCCTTTTGAACAAGCTGAAATTGAAATACATTAAAAAAATGAAAAGTCACAGCAAAGCAGTGTTAGTTAGTAGGTTAAACATCATATGTGAAGCTTCTATGAATTCTAATCGTAGGTTCCTGATTAATACACCAGTTAATGGTCAGGAATAACTCTTAGATCTGTAACTAATAAGCTTAGTGTTAAAGCCTAAAGAATAAGAACATACAGACATGATAAATAATGAGGGAAATTCAGAAATCAAGCTACAAAAGAAAATATATTCCAAAATCCATTGTCAGCCTCTCAACTCTTCAATTTTTTCTGGGAGTCAATTACAAAAGACACTGATGCTTCCTACATCTTCTACCTGATGACAGCCTTTCACTGCTATTCCAAAGCACAATACCCCAAATCACCTACCGTGTTTGTGAATAAATGCAAGTCCTTGCAATATCTGATACATGATATTTCTTATAGCAGATTCAGGAAACAACTTATTTCTGTATAGGGCAGAGGAAAAAATGTTATAAATCTAGATTTATGAAATTTGTTAATGAAAACAAAGCCCCTGTTTTCATGTTCTTTTGGTTATACAGTAAGAATTTAAGAAAACACTTGCCGACATGCTAATTTGACTAGATCCTCTGATAATAAAGATCAAAGAAAAACAACTGCTTATCCATGTAAGACAGCATACCTTATAAGCACCAAATATATTCAGTTATGTTACAAAACAGAAACGATCAAACATTTAATAACAAACCAAAAAAAAAAAATTCCCTCCAATGTATCATATAAAAATCTCCTCTCTCCATAATATAATTAAAGCTTAAAATTTTTTGATGGGGAAAATCTGAGGTCTTTCACATGAAGAGCTTATGAGATGCAGTGGATAGTGACATTTTCCCCTGGCTGGGCAAACCACACAGCTTCTCTGCTGTTATTGACAATGGAAACGATATTTGTTCACTGAAATCACTCAGAAGGATGCTCTGAATGGCATTCACCTGCCACCAGGAAAATGTGCCCAAGAGGTTCTACATAGTTCACTTTTCAAGTCCAAAATGACCATCACAGGTAAATTTTTTAATTAGTTTCTTTGTCTTCCCAGCACGCGAGCCCTGTGCACTATAGTAAGAAAGGCCCTGAAAGGAACCCGGAAGTTCCAATGGATGGCTCAGAATGAATGAAGCTGCTACACCCCTCACTTGTGGTCACTCTGCCCATACAGTCCTGGGGGAAGGAGAGCTGCAGAGTATCTGTTAAATCTCTGAGCCTGTTATAGGGTGAATAACCCATTAAGACATTCAAGACGGCTGCACTGAAAGCAGCTTCTCTGCCGTTATCACAGGGCCTCCAAAGCAGGAATGCAGGTGGGGCCCCACATCTCATGGGCAGCTTTAAACAGCCAAGGCCAAGCAGCATGACCACAATAAACAAAAGCAGAAAGAAAACACATCCACTGTGCAACATTTATTTCTAAGATCATGATGACCACGCTGTACCTTTCTTTAATGAGTTGGTAAAGATTTTCCTTCATGTACTCAAAGATAAAATAAAGATGATCATTTTCCCTGATAACTTCTTTTAATTTTACTACGTTGGCATGGTTGAGCTTCTTTAAAGACTGAAAGGTGAAGAAGAAAAACAAAAAATTAGAGCAAGTCTGTTGTTGAAAAAAAGTAATTCCACATATACTTAGGGAGAAACACCTAATTCTAGAATCACGGAGTGCCACAATTCATTTTTTACTGACAATATGTTAATAAATGGTATTTCTCTGAAGTTGGTATTAACTTTATGTAGAAAAACTATTACAATTAACTGACTAGGAGGTAAGAACTTGACCATAACTGGAACTTCTGGCTGCCCCCAGGACCAGGAAGTGGGCCAGGGCTATTTTAGGTGCACTCCCCTCCAGGTGATGGAATTCACGCCATGAAAGTGGCCAGAGGGGAATCCATTGAGGCTTTGATTGATCTGATACTGGAGAGGCAGCTGCTGGGAGCTGAGATCACCAGCCAGCAGTCTGCAGACACTCTGAACAGGAAATTGCTCAGATAGACAGAGGCTGGCAGCCTGATTCTCCCAACTTTCTTCTGACACATGTGTGTCCATGGGACGTATAGTGCTCCTTACAAGGTGAGTGTTAAAGGAGGAGAAGAAGGAGGGGAGAAGGAGGAGAAATCTCATTGGAAGGACCCTGAGGTGAGATGGGAGAGACACCTCTGCTTCCAAGAACAGCAAAGGCAAATATGTCAAGCGGGGTATGAGGAACAGAGGGTGGTTCAGAAAACGGTAAGTGACCTTCTGATTATTCCCCATGCGCATGTGTGGTTTTCCTCTTCCTGGAACATACACGTGAGTGCAGTCATGCGCAAGCTATTTTCTGTTTGCATCACTAGCTCTGTCCACAGTGAACAAATGCACTTTCATATTGGTGAGCAGTAATCCAGTTCATGTGTGACAGCCGCACACCCAACTGTGGGTTTGCTCACCAGGTGATCAGAATTTGATAGACCGTCTCCTTCAAGAATGCCTCAAGGGGTCACTGTGGCAGGGGGTTGAGCCCTTTAATTCAAAAAGCCTCTTCCTCATAGAGACGTGAGTCCGATTAATAAATTGTAAAGCCCTCTTTATCTTTTAATTTCCTTCAAAGGAACATTCCTTCTATAAAACAAACAGAATGTCTGAAGATGAAAGTGTTAACATGAGTGTCCAAATCTGGAAGGACACTCAGTAACAACGCACCCAAGGGATCAGAGCTGGGGAATGTGCAATATGACCGAGTTACTTCAAGCAGCTGGGAAGAGGGAGGAAATATGGCCAGTGAATGGGAACAAAATAAGACTCTTCTGGAACCTCTTCCCTGAAAGACAAGCTTTTGCCAAGTGCCTCTCTGGCAGGAAATACTCAGCTGTTTTGGCCAAATGGCCAGATCCTTCCAGAATGACCCAACAGGCTGATTACTTTTTCTAGTTGGGTTGGATTTCTGGTTCTTCATGAGTAGCAAGCATTGCCTAACTTGTAAGCATCCTCCAGACTCTCATGGACTGCAGGCGTCTTTCCTGCTTGTTTGCTGAAAATGCACCACCAGCAATGGCTGAGGTGTCCAGTGGATGAGCAGCAGAATGAACAGGGCAGATTCATTCAGAGGAAAATGAAGTCGGTTTCAAAGCTTTGCAAGAAGAGAATTCTAGGCAAGGAGTAGGATACCGTCTGCCGCAAGTGCGTTTTGAGCGTGAATTACTGGCCCAAGTCTAAGAGTGGCTCCAGTTCTTGCTTCTCAGTGAGGCTCAGGGGCAAGTTAAAGTCTATATCAGTTTACTAGAAAAAGAATTAATTTAAAACATGAATTAATTTTGTGGAGGACTTCATGTGATTCATTTTCAAGAGGTATATTTCCAGAAAGAAGGCATCTTGTTTTGGCTTGGGCAGGACAGTCGTATCAGGCAGAGAAGAAGGAGCACATCAGGGATGCTTCAAGGAGGAGTAATCTGCAAACTCTGAGTGGTCGGTGAGAGTCTCATACACGAGACTTGAAGGAAGAATCAGGCTTGGACAAACTCGGTGGGAGGGCAAGGGCACGTCAGGAGGGAGCCCCTCAGAGATTGGGCGTGGGAGCGAGTGGCTACCCAGTGTCGGAGGGATGAGAACTGCCTGGATGCCAGGAGGATGCCCATTGAAGTCTTCTGACAGACCCTGGGCTTGAGACCAAGCTTCGCTGCCTAGAGCTGTGATTCCCTCCAGCAAATTACGGAATCTCTGGGCCTCAGCCGTGCTCATCGGGAAATTCAAGATACTAAGACTTTCCTCATCAGGTGGTTGTGGGGATGAAATAAGACAGAGCACGTAAGGTGCTGCCTGGCCCATAACAGCTGCTTAATAAATGGTAGATGGTGTGTGAACAGCTGAGTGCTGGGGAGATGAGAGGTGTGGAGAGCGGGGAGCACAGGCCACTGCAATGAGCTATCGTTTCTGAATGCAGGGGTAAATGATAATTAACACAAGAGGGAGAAAATATGAGCACTGGGGGAGGCAGACGTTCTAGAAAATTCAGACGCTGATGTCCACTAAGCAGTTGGATATATGGGACTGAAGCAGGGGTCAGCAAACTTTTCTGTCAAGGGACAGAGAGTAAATATTTTGGGCTTTCTAGGTCATATGGTCCCTGCTGCAACTACTTAGCTTTGCCAGTGTAGTGTGAAATCAGCCACAGATAATATATAAACAAATGGACATGGCTGCGTTCCAACATTTTTGTTTTGTTTTGTTTTGTTTTACAAAAACAGGCAGTGGGCTATTTACTGACCCCTGGTCTAAATGCATAAGAAAGATAAAAGATGTGATAGGGCTGCTGAAGTGAGGGGAAATGAATAAAATCACCCAGGAGGAGAAGCCAGAGCAAAGGACAAAATTGCTGAGACGAGAATGTGAGGAATTATCCATATTTAAAGGGTGAAATCATAGAACCACTGTTGAAAGGCAAGAAGAGGTAGAAGAGGTGGGTCAAAGCAGAGTCACAGAGACCTGGGAGAGGAGAGGAGGAAGTGGTCCACAGACAAGAAAATGTCTGAGAAAATGATCCTGGACTTTTTTTTTTAATCTTTTGGCCACGCCGCGCAGCATGTGGGATCTTATTTCTCCGACTAGGGATCGAACCCGCGCCCTCCGTGTTGGCAGCGCAGAGTCTTAACCACTGGACCTCCAGGGAAGTCCCAATGATCCTGGACTTGACAGCTGGTGGCTTTTAGGAGAGCAACTTCCATAGAGTTGCAGAGGTGAATGCCTGATTCAGTTAAGTGGAAAGTCAGTGGTGGGGGGAAGTGACAGCGGAGGGGGTGCTCTGGAAGGTAAGGTCAGGAAGGGGAAGGGGTGGGAGCTCCAGGGGAGGGAGAGCTGAGCCTGGTTAGACAGAACGGTGGGCACATTGATAGACTGAAGACAAGGAGCCAGTGGAAAGGAGTTTAAAGATATGGGAAGGTTTATCATAGCCAAAGGTGTCCCAGTGTCCATCGATGGATGAATGGATAAACAATATATAGTAGATCCATACAATGGAATGTTAATCAGCCTTAAAAAGGAAGGAAATCCTGACACGTGGATGAATTTAGAAGACATTCTGCTAAGTGAAATAAGCCAGTCACACAAAAGACAAATACTGTATGATTGCACTTATATGAGGTACCTAGTGTAGTCGACAGATGGAATGTAGAATGGTGCTGGCCAGGGGCTGCGAGGAGGGATTCGTGGGGAATTATTGTTTAATGGACATAGAGTTTCAGTTTTGCAAGATGAAGAGAGTCCTGGAGATGGGCCATTCTGATGGGTGTACAACATTATGTATGTCCTTAATACCACTGAACTGTACCATTTTTAGGTCAAATACGCAATTCTATATCTATTTTGAGTCCTTTGGGTTCTAGCACGGGACACCTTTATCGCTGTTCTAACAATCTGAACTATCTACCTGGCAACCTGCCACTTTCCTTTGAGTTGTTTTTAACCTTAATGCATAGGCATTGTTTGCAGAAAATGTGCAAAGGAGCCTTCCCCAGAGATGGCTACAAAATGTGATTATTACATACGTTCAACTTCTGGATGGTATGACAGATTTTCTAATGTTGTCCGGTTTGCTATGTAAACAAAATTGTGCAAAGCTTTAAAAAAATGGTCAAAAGGTAAGTACTATGTATATTTCATCACCATTTGAAAGAAAAGAGACACTAGTGAGAAACTAGTGAAAGTTGAATAAATCTGTGGTTTAGTTAACAGCACTATTACCAAGGTTTAAAAAGAAGTACATGCACACACACCAAAAAACTAAAAAAAAAAGTACACACACATAAATAGCACAGCAATCTTCTCCTCTCAGCTGTCAGCTGCATTATGTTATCATCTGCCTCCTTTTTCAACATCAGTGAAACAATTCAAGCTGTATCAACTATAAATCTATGCGTGTATAAAGCTATTTTAATCAACCATACCATAAATTATCCCTTTGTGTATTAATAAATACCTTGACCTCCCGAAGGTTCATGCATTCCTCCCAGGAATAAAACTTTCTTTTCATTCTAAAAGAGAAGAAAGAAACAAATAGCACATTTATTCCCAGTAACTGGCTATGCTTTATCTTAAAAGAAAAAGTTTTCGTTCTGAACCTAATGAACAGTGCTTAAAGTGGGTTCCAATTTCTACCAGATACTATACTATCCAAAACAGCATTTTATTTAAAAACCTGGCAGTGCAATCAATCCTCCAGCACAAAATTTCCCAGCAGAGTTAGCATGAGGACATTGCAAAGAGGCCTGGACTGCTGTTTTGCTCTGTCACTAATTAGCTAACCCTGCCCTGGAGGAAAAACCCCCAGGCTTATTTATCTGGACCAGAGCTGTCCAATCGAACTTTCTGTATTGGTGGAAATGTTCTGTACTGTCCAGTATGGTAGCCACTAGACACAGGCGACTACTGAGCACCTGGCGTGAGGGCAACACAGAAACTGAATTGTTAATTTAAATTTTAAATTTAAATTTACATGATATATGATTACTTGCCACCATGTTGGACGGCACAGGGATGGACACTCCGGTACAGGGGTTGGCAAACTATGGCCCATGGGCCAATTCCACCCAACCATCTGATTTTATACAGCCCATGAGACAAGAATGGCATTTATACTTTTAAACGGTTGAGAAAAACAAAGCAAAAGAAAAATAATAATTTGTGACATGTGAAAATGATCTGAAATTCCAGTTTCAGTTACCATAAATGAAGTTTTGTTGGAACACAATCACACTCATTTGCTTCCATATGATATATGGCTGCCTTCCCACTACAACAGCAGAGCTGGGTTATGACAGAGACCACATGGCCTGCAAAGCCTAAAACATTTACTGGCTGGCCCTCTGCAGGAAAAGTGTGCCAACCCCTGGTCCAGAGCCTGAGGGGAGAGACAGACAGCCTGGTGAGCTGGCCAGAAATCTAAGGGTTCTCTCTTTCATGGCCCTTTAATCACATCGTCTCATTTGAATCTTACAGCAGCCCCATGAGACAGATGGGATGGGCGGAAACTAAGAAACAGAGAAGTTATGTCATTTCACCAGGGTCTCATTGCTGGCTAATAACAGATCAACTCTCATCTCTCCCCCTCACTCTGAGAGTCTGTCCCCGATGTCACACTGTCTCCCAGCTGAGTGACCATTTCCTTTATTCATGCCCCAGATATATTTTAGCCCCTGCTACACATGGCAGAGGCCCAGGCACTGGAGATACAATGATGGGCAAGACGTTGCTCATGGAACCGACCTCGGAGCAGGAAGGCAGGTCATCAATCGCCTTCTGTGCTGAGTGCCATGAAGGGAAGGGACAGGGCACCAAGAAAGTGGACCCCAACGTGACCTAATCTTGTCTAGGGTATCAGGAAACAGCCTTCCAGTGAAGTGGTATTTCCACCAAGACCTGAAGGACCAGGAGAATTTGGCCTGGTCGGAGGCGTGGGGTAGTGAGTAGCATGGGAAGACAGAGGGCAGAAAGGTATCTGGTGAGTTCAAGAAGCCGAAAGGCCAGTGTAGCCAGGACAAAGCAGGCAAGGGAGTCGTGGGAGGAAATGCAGCCAAAGAAAACAGGCAGGGGCCGAGTGAAGCAGCAAGTTGTAAAATTGGGGGCTTGACCCTAAAACTGATAGGAAGACGTTAAAACCTCTTCGTTTGGGATCCCTGAAAGCAGAGCCTGAGGCAAGGACTTGGGTGCAGGGAGTTGATTTGGGAGGTGATTCCAGGAACCCAGGGCAAGGAGCAGGGAGCCTGAGAACAGAGAGGGGGGAAACCCATGAAAGGACACATTACGGAGCTGACACTGCAGTGGGCAACGGGGGCTCAGTCCTGCTGGGGACCTTCTGTGGACCAAGCAGGAGCACCTTGGTTGAGTCTCCCACGTGAACCTGAGGTGGGATACTGGTGGCGGGCACATCACTGCACACCCCAGCACGCTGAAGTCAGGAGGGACAAGGGGACATGATGGGGCAGCAAAGAAGGTTTGGTACAATTGATTTTAGACAATTAGACTCACGTGTTTAATATAATCCCTTCAGGCTGGAATGGACAGGGGTAAGAATGGAAGCCAGGAACCCTAGAGAGGAAAGTATTCTAGAGGCAGAGGTGGTAAATGATAATGAGTTGAATGGGAGGTTAGCAGTGGGGAACTGGAGAAGTAGGTGGATCAGATAAATATCTGGTAGTTAGAGTCTATAGGACCAGACGACCAATGGTGGGGCACAGGGAGGGGTGTCGGGGGACTCCCAGGCTTTGCGGGGATGGAAATGTGTCATTTATCAAGACAGGCATTATGTGCTGGATGTAAGTTCAGTTTTGGGTATGATGAGTGTGAAGTGTCTTCAGGGCATCCAAATGGAGATGTTGAGAAGGCAACTGGATATAGATGGGTGTGGCAGGCAGCCTCTAAAATGGTCCCCAAAGCCCCCCACCTCCTGGTATTCACAAACTGGCATAATCCCCCTTCTTTAAATGACTTGCTTCTAACCAATAGAATACAGCAGTTTGAGAGGATACCCCTTCTGTGATTAGTTTACAAATGCAATAAGATGTCACTTCCATCTTGGTTGAAGACTCTCATTGCCTTCTTGATTTCCATGTCTTGATGGAGCAAGTTGCCATGTTGTGAGCTGCTCTTTGGAGAGGCCCACACGCCAAGGGACTGAGGGCAGCCTCCAGCCAAGAGCCAGCAGAGGACTAAGGCCCTCAGTCCAACAACCCCCGAGGTACTGAATGCTGCCCACAGTCATGTGAGTGAGCTTGGAAGTGGATCCTTCCCCAGTCCAGCCTTCA
This sequence comes from Balaenoptera acutorostrata, assembly GCF_949987535.1. Taxonomy (NCBI): domain Eukaryota; kingdom Metazoa; phylum Chordata; class Mammalia; order Artiodactyla; family Balaenopteridae; genus Balaenoptera; species Balaenoptera acutorostrata. The sequence continues at coordinate 82,450,728 of NC_080073.1, forward strand.
GATGAGACCCCAGCACCAGCTAGCAGCTTGACTGCAGCCTCATGAGAGACCCCAAAGCAGAGAACTCAGCTAAGCCAGGCCCAGACTCCTGACCCACAGAAACTGTGAGATAGTTGTCTTAAACCACAATTTTGGGGGGTAAACTGTTATGCAGCAACAGATAACTAATACAATGGGTCTGGACTCAGATTGCAAAGGGCGAGTGGGGTGGGGGGAGCAAAACCGTAGTCACCAGACTACCACATGTGTAAAGGATCCAAAATAAGTCATTTCATTTCTCAGTTTCAGTTTCCTTTCCTATAAAATATTTCTTAATCTGCTTGTTACTACCTCCCCATATGAGAAGATCCTTGGAACAAGTACTAGAGCTGTATGCAAAGTAGTGCATCTAACATGGGGATGTGTTTAAGACTCTAACACAAGCATCCCAGAGTTCACAGTCATCTAACCCATAGCAATCAATGTCTGAGATTCTTCTCCATGCCTCCCCTGTAGAAACTTTGCACAGATGAGGAATGGAGAGCATAGAGTTAAAACTATGTTGACAATGTGTCATTGAGGATGGATTCGTGAGCATGAAGGATAAAACTTACTTTTTAATAGCAATCAGTTCCCCAGACTCAATGCTTCTTCCCAGCAGGACGGAACCATAGGTTCCATCCCCGAGTTGCTTGATGGTTGTGTATCTATTCATGGTGTGCCCGCTCAGGCCGGACACTCATCTCAGGGCCGAGGCGGATCAGTCCTGCAGCCACAGCAGACCTCCCCGGAGTGTAACCAGATTTTTCTATGGCAGCACCAGCACAAGGTACTCAATAGAACGTGACTATCTCCCAAATACATATTTTCAAAGATGAGTCTTCTGCCTGTAGAGAAAAATGAAAGACAAGGATAAATGTTAATGTATATTCTAAGTCTGTCTAAATCAGGGGTCAGCTGTAACCCCCAGCCTGCCACCTGTTTTTTTGTAAATAAAGTTTTATTGGAACACAGTCATGCCCACTCACTTGCATATTGTCTGCAGCTGCTTTCACGCTACACAGCAGAGTAGGTGTGACACAGACTGTATGACCCACAAAGCCTAAGGGATTTATTATTGTACCCTTTACAAAAAAAAAAGTTTGTTAACCTCTGGTCTAAATAATGCTCTTTTCCAATTTTTTATAAAATGAGGCATAGCGTTCTTGGAAAGTGATTTATCACTGACTCAGAAATGAATCAGCTGCAATTTGATGCCTTTCTGCTGACTAACCACTGTAGGCAAACAGGACATGATAACTACGGTCGATAGAAATTGCTGAGCTACAAGAATCCATGCTAAATATACTGTGTTATGTGTAATTCAGCTACAATTAACAATGTAAACATACAAAGGCCAAGAAATGCTTAAATTAAGGTTCTCCTGATATAGAACTTACATGTGCTCCATGAACTGTTTGTGGCTAGGCAACAACGATATTTTATTAATATTATTTTTATTACTAGATATTCAGAAGCTAAACAAAGAACTAGTAATTTTTTAAGGCCTGTATGTAGGGTGTGTCTCTTTTAAAGTCCTTCAGTTGTGTTCTTTAAAAAGATAAGTCATGGGACTTCCCTGGTGGAGCAGTGGTTAAGAATCCGCCTGCCAATGCAGGGGACACGGGTTCGAGCCCTGGTCCGGGAAGATCCCACATGCCGCAGAGCAACTAAGCCCGTGCGCCACAACTACTGAGCCTGTGCTCTAGAGCCCGTATGCCACAACTACTGAAGCCCACGCGCCTAGAGCCCGTGCTCCGCAACAAGAAAAGCCACCACAATGAGAAGCCCACACACGTGAGGAAAAGTAGCCCCTGCTGGCTGCAACTAGAGAAAGCCCGAGCGAGGCAACGAAGACCCAATGCAGCCAAAAATAAATAAATAAATAAATTTATAAAGAAAAAGATAAGTCATTGATTTTTCATTTATAAAATTGAGTGTCGGGCTTCCCTGGTGGCGCACTGGTTGGGAATCTGCCTGCCAATGCAGGGGACACGGGTTCGAGCCCTGGTCTGGGAAGATCCCATATGCCGCGGAGCAACTAGGCCCGTGAGCCACAATTACTGAGCCTGCGCGTCTGGATCCTGTGCTCCGCAACAAGAGAGGCCACGATAGTGAGAGGCCCGCGCACCGCGATGAAGAGTGGCCCCCGCTTGCCACAACTAGAGAAAGCCCTCGCACAGAAACGAAGACCCAACACAGCCATAAATAATAAATAAATAAATTAAAAAATAAATAAATAAATAAATAAATAAAATAAAATTGAGTGTCATTCAGTCTGCCTATAATAAAGAAAATGCAGTACATAACTTAAGTGATTGTAATGCCTTTAGGCAAACATTAATAAAATGTAAATGCTTAAATAAGAACACTAAAGACATTAAAAAAATACATCTGTCAAACTAATAATCTGAAAAATCAAAAGATCGGAAAAGAATGATGGAATAAGTGACATTCTGCATCTAAGTCCAGTCAATGCAGCTTCTCCTTCCAGAAGAATTCCAGTCAATAAATGTAGAAGGAAAGAGGGAAATAAGAAATCCGTTATTAGGCAAACGTCACAATTCGTTGCAGACAAGAATTGCCGATGGATGCAAATATTGGTCGATGAACGTTTGAGGAGAAACAGGCTATTCGCATAGTTTCCAAGTATCTTTGGGAATTCCCTGGCAGCCCTTTCACTTACCAGGCCCAGTTTCTTCGATCCCTGGTTGGGGAACTAAGATCCCACAAGCCAAATGGAGCAGCCAAAAAAACAAAGTATCTTTAAGACATTTATTAATGTCAAAGGGAAAGATGGTAACTCTACAGGCAGAAATCTAACAGAAACCTCCTTACCCAAGTGATCAAGTTCAACATCAACATTACTAAGACATACGACACCATGTACCCTGGATATTATGCTCTGAGGAGGGCACACCATCACCTCTGTGGTGTTCTGTCAAAAATGCAGAACCTTAATCCACTCATGAGAAAACGTCAAACTCAAAATGAGGGACATGCTACAAAAAACTGACCGATACTCTTCAAAAGTGTCAAGATCATAAAAGGCAAGGACAGACTGAGGAACTGTCACAGATTGGAGGCAAAGAAGGAGACATGACAACTAAACACAATGTGAGAACCTGAATAAGATCCCAGAACAGATAAAAGACATTAGCAGAAAAGTTGGTAAAATTTGAATAAGGTCATAGTTTAGTTAATAGCACTGTGCCAATGCTAACTTCCTGAGTTTGATCATTGTTGTACGGTTATAGAAGATGTTAATATTAGGGTAAGCTGGGTGAAGAATCGCTTAGAACGGTCTGTACTATTTTTGTAACATTTCTGAAAGTCTAAAATCAGTTCAAAATTAAAAATTAAAAAGTAATTCTAGTCTATGTTTTTGTGAAGGCTGTGCATGACCTTGAGAAACCTTAAGAACTGTAAAGGTTATTCCTGATTTCACCATATTCTACCATATAACTGGAAAACCTTTTAGAGATCAAGCCTCCCCGCCCCTCCCCCACTCATTCCCATTTCCCCACAGAACCATTTTAAGGCCCCTGGTTTGAAGAGCATTTTCCTTCTTTTGAAGCTCTACAGGATCGGACACCCTACAACTTCCTTCAGCAGCTCTTTACAGTGATAGATTCCATTGCTGATTAATAAATATTTCTAAAGCACTTCCTGTGTGACAGACCCTATGTTAATATCTGGGGATACAAAGACCAATAAAATACAGTCCTTTTTTTTTTTTAAAAGATCTTAGAGTCTCATGGCAGAGGATGAGAGTGGGTGGATGCATACTCATGAATATGCACTAAGATGTTTCATGTACACTGAGGGTACAGGATGTGGGGAGCGGTTAAGGAGAAAGCCCCCTGGCTTCTAACTTGGTTGATTCCAATTGGGCTCAGGTGGGCAGTAAGAAGAGTCTTCATAAAAGACTGAGTCTTGAAGGAAAAAGAAAAGTAGGTGTTTTGTAATGTAGGGGATTCTAGCATTCCAAGGAGCAGAAAAGAAGGCACAGGGGCTTGAATCTGGGGTGGAGGGGAAGGTGGGAGCTTGGAACTGGAAAGAGATAACCCCAGAAGTTTGTTTGTTGAGAGCCTCAAATGACATTTCAAAAAACATAAGGCTTTGACTAGATCCTATACTAAAGGAGAAGAAAACACTATAAAGGACATTAATGGAAACAATTAGGATATGGATGCTAGATTAAAGTATTGTATCTGTATTAAATTTACTAAAGTTGATGCCTGTCCTGTGGTTGTGAAACAGCATAGTCTTATTCTACGAAAATACACCCTGAAGGATTTGTAAGCAAAGGACCATAATATATGCAATTTATTCTCAAGTGGTAAAACAAAAATTCTGTGTGTGTGCGTGTGTGTGGAGAGAGGGAGAGAGAGAGAACAAATACACAATGGGGTAAAATGTTAACACAAGGTAAATTGGGGAAAAGGTGTATGGGTCTTCTTTGTACTGTTCTTGCAACTCTGTATGTTTGAATTATTCTAAAAGTTTAAAAAAATTCTCAAAATGGTAGAGGAAGGAAATCTTTAAAAAGATAATAGATATCTTAAGCATTTTTTTCAACCTAAAACATTTTAATGTCGATTTACTTAATAAAACCTAATATGAACTTGCTCATGACAGAACACATCATACATCATGGCTCCTCTACTTCACGATTTGTGCATTGTGGACTGTTTTGGATTCAAGGTGTGTCTCAACATAACATAGAAAGAACATTTGGGCCACAACATAAGCAATTTTGGGCTCTGTGTTTGTTTTCCCCTCTTTTTCTTTTTCAAATTTATCTCCATATATTTTTGATATGACATATGATTTCTGCATCATTCATAATTTCATTTTCCAACAAATTAAAATTCCCAAATCATTGTTGTATGTCATCTTCCTTAAAAAAAAAAAAATCACTGGAACTTTGATCTGTCAAAAATCAGCTAACTAATAAATTACATGCTTTATTTATCTATTTTTTTTTTTTTAAATTTTATTTATTTATTTATGGCTGTGTTGGGTCTTCGTTTCTGTGCGAGGGCTTTCTCCAGTTGCGGCGAGTGGGGGCCACTCTTCATCGCGGTGCGCGGGCCTCTCACTATCGCGGCCTCTCTTGTTGCGGAGCACAGGCTCCAGACGCGCAAGCTCAGTAGTTGTGGCTCACGGGCCCAGTTGCTCCGCGGCATGTGGGATCTTCCCAGACCAGGGCTCGAACCCGTGTCCCCTGCATTGGCAGGCAGATTCTAAACCACTATGCCACCAGGGAAGCCCTATTTTTTTTAAAGTAGGCTTTGACCTAGAGACAGTGGGAAGTTAATTAAGGTTTTTTTTTAACAAGAAAATAACATGATCAGATTTGCATTTTATAAGTCCAGTTAGTTTTCTTAATGTCCAACTGAAACCTGCCTATTCTAATTTAAGCTAATTTCCTCACGCTTTGTTTTTTTTGTGTGTGAATATAAAGAAACTATCTCATGAAAATGTGATGTACATCAAATTAGTAATCAAATGTGTATCTCTCAACCTCCTCTTGCTGTAGTTACACAACCTTTCCTCATAGGACCTGTTTTCCACTCCTTTAATTATCTTTGGCATTCACCTCTGAATCCTCACGCATTTCTCCATGTCTTTGATGAACTGTGGCAACCAACACTTAATAACGATCTACATTCCAGTAGCCTGTGGGCTCTCCCCCACTTTTTTTGCAATGGCATTATATATAATAATAATAATTCATATCTATCAATTATTAATCATAGAAGCCTTTCTTTGATAGTTAGTTCCTCATCTACTAAAACTGCATAATTGGGACAATGTCTTCCTAGATTATCACTGAGAAAAAGCTATCTTGAAAAAATTAAGAACTTTACTGAAATCGTGATAGAATGGGTCATTCATTCACTATACAGTCACCCTATGATTCCTCCTTGTTACTGTCTGTCACATTATCATAGAACAAAATTCAATTTCTCTGGCAAGATTTGACCCTCACCAACACGTGGCAGTTGCTTTTTAATTTTATTTCAGGTAATTACATACCGACTGTAAAATGGATCAGACTAGAGTCTCTTCAGGCACTGAAGTCAGGTTGACAATTTTATTCAAACTTTACCAAGATGCCAAGCACTATGCAAGGCTTCTGGGGCACATTATGGATAAGAGAAGGGTCCTTCCTTTAAATAACTCCTGATCAACACGTACATGGAAAATGTAGGAAACGCTATAAGCCCATGGTAGAGAGAGCAACAAACTCTTGGGAGGAGGGAGAGACCAGACACCCCTTCAGAGAAGAGGTAATATTGAGGTTTGAAGAATGAGCAAAGTTTTATTACACAGAAAAGGGAGAGAAAGGAATTACAGATGGAGGAAACTCTGCAAAAGGTTGGTGGGTATAAGAGCTTGGCATGTTCACGAGAGCTTACGGTTCCTACGCTGGGTGAACAACAGAATCACCTGGGGAACTTTTAACAAATACTGATGCCCAGGCCCCGCCTCTAAGAGTCAGGTTGAGGGTGGGGACTGAGTTTTGATCATTTAGAAAGCCCTCCAGGGGACTGTAATGTGCAACCCCACTGTGAAGTACAGGGCTAGGACATAAAAGCCACGGAGGGCAGTAAGGAAATGCAGGGAATGGCTAGAAACTTAGGGTGAGGCCCAGCTGTGAGGGCGTATATCTATCATGCAGGAGTTTGGTCTTTACCCTGCCACACGGGAGCTCTCTGGGGCTTTTAAGCAGGGAAATGACATGAGGGAGATCCCCCTGGACTATTCAAACTGATATTAGAATAGAGAGACTAGAGGCAGAGAGACTAGACGGAGGTTACTGCAATAGTCAGGTGAAATATGTGGAAGGCCTGAACAAAGGCACCAGACAGGATGAATGTTATAGAGAGTAGGAGACACAATGGGTTCTGTTTTCTAAGGTGTTGAATTTGAGATATGCACAAAACCTCTCACTGGAGATGCTCTAAGGTTGCTTTATTTTTTTTCCCCAAAGATAGCACATTGTTGGAGTTCTTATTAGGAGGACAACATTCAGACAATGCTAATACCTTGCACAACTCTGGGCTACTCATAGAACACTACATGAATGGTGTCCACTGGAGTTTTGCAACATGGCAGCTGTGGGTCTGGAACAAGGGACATGACAATCTCAACGTACACCTGAATTACTGTACAACTTTGGATGACAAACTTCAAGAAAGATATTAAAGAACATAATAAGGGGCCTAAATGAAAGCACGAGAAGAGTAGTTGAAGAAACAGAGAATGCATGAAGAAAAAGGGACTTAGGAAGCTGTGGTGATTGTTTCAAGGGTACAAAGGAGTATCAGAGAGGAGGGTTAGTTACACTATATACAGATCTAGAGAACAGAACCATGACAACTATCTGAGCTTTCTGTTCTCTAGTGAATTATTTCCAAGTGGTATTATTCAAATTAGCATTAGACAAAAAGTAGCATTCAACCCATGGTCAACTCTGAGCATATCCTAGCAGGAAGTGGTTACTGACTTTTGAGATCAGTATTGTTCAGTTGTTCATCATTTTTGTGGTGGCCTGAATATGATGACTCATGTTTTACTCTGAAAGGAAAGGACGAAAACAACAGGGTGATGGACAACGCACTAGGAAAAAGAAGGGCGATATGACTGATGCCATTGCTGATCTACCCAATAGCAATGCTCCTCTTGCTGCTTAGTTTATAGGGCTCTGATTTTATTCCCGATTCAATACAGTCAGGGATGGCAGCCACCTACTACAGCCCCAGGGCATGGACAACGATCAGTTGAAGCCAAGCCAAACAATTCCATTGTACTTCCTACCCAACACTGTTTAGGAGTGGGACTATGGCTCTGACTTATGAGACGGAAAGGAAAGTGAGCTGGTGAGGGAAGAGAAGGGCTTCTGAGAGGGAATCTACCCTTTGATAGAGACAGCTGACAAAGAGGTTGCCCTGTGTTTCTGCCTTGAACATGGTTGTATAAAGCTGTAATATTCAGAGCTGAGACAGTCTTCTGGTGATTATGAGACGTCAGCTCTAAAGATGAGAATCCCAACTGCTGAGGATGGATTAAAAGAAAGAAGCTGAATCCTGGATGACATCACTGGGCTGCTGCACGATCCCTGAAAATATCTGCTTTAGATTTCTTGTTATATGACCTAATCAAAAGTCTTTGTTGCTGAAGCCACCATCAGATATTCTGTCAAGGACAACTGAAAGCATTCCTCTGGAACACACACAGTGACCAGGGAATGGCCCTTGGGGTAAGTTTCTGGCAGGGTAGAGACGACCAGAGTGCTACAGTTGTACAAGCAAGAAGTCACCATGTGGACCACTAGCCAAAAATCTCAAGGAAGGCTTAGGGCCACTGATCCCTAAATAATGGCTAATTTCTCTCGTCAAGGACATGTCATTTACTGATCCATGCATCACTGGCAAAAACCAATTTAAAAAATTTTTCCTTACTAACAATATTAGTTTTCCACAGCTGCTGTTCATGAATTACCATAAACTTGGTAGCTTAAAACAGCAGAAATGTATTCTCTCACGTTTCTGGAGGCCAGAGTCCAGAACCAGTATCACTGGGTCAAGATCAAGGTATTGGCACCTCCTCCAGAGGTATTGGCTCACTTCCTCCTTGTCTCTTCCAGTGTCTGGTGGCTGCTGGTGTTCCTTGGCTTGTGGCCACACCACTCCAGTCTCTGCCTCTGTGGTCACACTGACTCCTCTCTGTGTCCAATCTCCCTCTGCTTCTCTCTTACGAGGACTAGTATTTCCATTTAGGGCCCACTAAACCTATCTCCATTTAGAGATAGGTTTATCTCCCCATCTCAGATTTCTTAATTTAATCACACCTACAAAGTCTATTTTGCCAAATAAGGAAAAATTCACAGGTTCCAGGGATTAGGACCCAATATCTTCACGGGATAGATACCACCATCCAATGAAACCTCCCACAGACTCCCACAGTCATCTGAGCTATGGCAGCCGTGGTTTTCTATTCATACAAAGTTGAGTGTCTTAGGAATGAAATCAAGAATCTAATGCTTAGTTACCCAATGAACAAAGGCAGTCCTTTTTGAACGATAGAGAGTATTTCTCTTTAACTCTACAAAGCAGACAAGACTTCACAATTCTGGCTGAAATCTCAGTAGATGACAGTAGCATACGGAGGTTCTACCCTGTGTGGACCAGGGGCTGCAAACAGGCAGGCTGAGGATGGAATTCACAGATATGCTTTGAGTTTATATTTTAAAATGGGAACTTTCATATAAATATCGAGATTTGGGGTAGCTCTAGAAAAACTGAAGAGCTAATAACACAAGGTCCTTTGTCCTCCGTGGGAATAAAAAGCTAGACAAGGGTGGTCACTGGCCTTTTAGGCCAAGCGTGAGCTCTCTATCCCGTCACTGTCCCCAACCTCCCTGTGTCCCTAAAATGAATGTCGTGTCAGTTGCTAATTTTTTTTTTTAGTTGCCATTTATTTTTGCACCTTCACAGCCATTTGTTTTACTAGAAGAAAAATATTTCTCTATTCCTGTGCCTATATCAAAAGTAACAAAGGAAAAAGCCTGGGAAAAAACCTCATTCGAAGAAAAACTGGAGGGAAAGAAAAATTGTTGTTCTCTTTTTAAAAGAGAAGAGCAACTCCCTACCGTTTAACAAGCACATACCCAGCTTCCTTGATTCTTGTACATTTCCTCCTCTGCCCCTGAGAGCATGTGAATTCACAGTTCCTGGTATATAGACAGTCACTACTGCCTGGGAAGTGAATGGGGTGTAACAGCCCATCCATTAACTTGGGGAATCAGCTAACATGTTAACGGGCAGTACTTCTAAATACCACTCAGACTCCAAGAATGAACTTGGATAATCACTCACTATAACCAATCCACACGTAGCTTACTAATATATCAAATAAGCCAGAAAGGTAATAATAATAATAATTTCAGAACTTACTATGTATACCGTACTGTTATAAGTGCTTTGCATATGTTAATCCATTCAGTCCTCACAACAGCACCAGGTAGGTACTATTATTATTACCCCTATTTTACAGATAAGGAATCTGAGACACCAGCTACTTGTTCACGGTTATGCAACTAATAAGTGTTGGCAGTGAGATAGGAACCTGGGCCGACTGCACCAAACTTAGGGGAGAGATTGCAAAAGATCCAAAGGTTATGAAATCTTTTGAGGATCTGAGAACGAGAGGAATTAAAAGAAGTACTTTGTAGCTCAAAGTCCAAATATGGAAACCGGTGATGTGGCCATGCTCTAGTTGGCCTCATTCTACAATCGAACTGCAGTGGACCGAGCGGGGACCTTGCCCGCAGCCACTGCCTACAGGGGAGGCAAGTGATTGCAGACAAAGAGGAACTGAGTCCCAGTTTCCACTCGGCACAGACCTCCTGTGACTCGGAGCATCTCTTCGCCCTCAGGTTAATTTCTGTGAGGTGAGGGCACGGGACTTAATGAAGCAAGGTGGTTTCCCGCTCCATTGTTCTGTGGTTCTGTGGCTCTCTGGGTCAGGAATCAAGCTGGCACTTGTCTAAGAAAAAAAACAGATCAACGTTTCCACCCTTCCCATCACATGCACAAAAGCTAGCGAAGAGCAGACAGTGCCCCAGAGGGACCCTGTGTGCTATACATCATCTCCCTTCCGGAGCAGGATAAGTGTCTCACTGTCTTAGCCAGACCCCAAAGCTCAGAATCTACTCCTTTTCCTCCCTCCGAGTCCAGCTCAAACATCACCTTTCCAGGGCCTCCTGTCCCAACCTGCACAGACACAGCCAACGGCTCTCTCCCCAAGAGGCCACAGTGCCCTGTCCCCACTCCCCAGTGGTCAATGGCACACAGGCCTGTCCCGGACAGTCACCACGTTTCTTTCATCTCTGCCCTCATACCTCATGCTCCGCCTACACTAGCAGGTACTCATGGTTTGAATGGTCAAAACATGAATTTTAGTCTTTGCTATGTATCTTCTGTACCACCCTTGGTAAGTATCTCAAAACAGAATGCTTCTATTTCTTCATGCGCAAAGTCATGGTACTCAGATTGTTTGCCCTGAGCAGAAATGTTCTGAAGTTCTGAAATGGGAGAATAGTAAATACTGCAGAAAGGCTAAAGCAGGCGGGCTGCCTGGGCCCTCCCACCATGGTGCTGGAATTACTGGGTCTCAAAGAATCACAGAAAGGTCCCCACAGTGTCGTCAGATCAGGCCTTCGGCTTCTGGGTTAGGCTGTACCCAACTCACAGAGCAGCACAGCTGTATTTCGCTTTCAAAGGGTTCCAGACAAACTTTAAAATGAATGCTATGGTTTTTCTGGCTGGGTGACATTGGGGAAACCTTCCTGCGGTCTGTCCCAATTCCCTCCCCTCGGCTCAGTCCTCAGTAGGGCAGATCATCTGCTCACGGCCGGGCTCTCACACCGGGTGCCCTGCTCATTCCCAGCCTGGGAAACCAACCAGGCAAAGGGTGGTCCGCTCTTTAGTTTGAAAACTTAAGAGTCACTGAATAAATGCCACAATTACTCATTTTTTAAGATAGGAGACAGAAAATTGTACGCAAAAGTGGGCATCTCTGGGAGTCGTGGTTTACCAGCGCCACTTCCACCATTCAGACCTGTGTGAAGAGCTTTTCTCCCTGAGCCTTGATCGTTTTCCACTGAAAAGATGCCACTGCTTTCACCTGTCCTCATCGGAAAACTAGATCATGTGCAAAATCACTCAATGGCCCTTCTCCTGGCACTTCTGAGTTCCATTTTACCTTAACTGGCATGAATTCTAGGTTCGAACATTTCATAACTTTACAAGAGTAAAGTTAATAGTGTTACATTTCTAAAGTTAATATTGTTACATTACATCATTACATTTTTAAAAGGTACTAAAAATAATACATTTGTATTTCTAATTTTTCTCTCTGGGACCTAATTCTTCTACCCACATACATTTTAGCAAGAATGTCCTTTAAATATTTTGCCTCTTGGACCAGTGCTTTTTTCTGCATTGGGGACAGCAGCTACAATGCCCAAAGAGCCTCCTTTATTGTGGAACGTGCGCTGCCTTTCCTGTGACAAGGAGCACATTAAAGATGCTTCTGGCTACTGCCTTAATTGGAAGGATGGGAGAAGAGGATCCGTTACCTGGGCTGCCCTCTTCTATTCCCCAGAGACTGTTTCATGCCCTGACCTCCCTCACATCCTTCAACCCCAGCTTCTGAAAGGAGAATTCATGCACCAGGTCCTAAATCCCAGGAGAAGGGTCTACCACTTCCCATCACTTCTCCCACAAAGGGCGCTGTGCCCCGAACCTAAAGTAAAGTCTTCCATTGCTTGTAGATTATTTCTAAACTAGGACCCATCATTCTATGTGGTCTGTGGGCTGTGAAGAACCGAAGGGAAAGGAAATATTGAAGACCCAGAGGAAGAATAAATTTCCTCTGACTTGTGGGAAACTGCGGATGAGTTGGGGTGACAGTCCCCCAGCTTCACGCAGGCGGTGGCCATGGTCCCAGCCCCAGGTGCTCACCTGATTGCCACCCTCTGTTCTAAGGGTGGGCAAGGGAGGGCGAGGTGAAGATGAGGGAGTGAATCAGAACATGTCACACATTCAACCGCTACTCAAATATCACAGCACGTTTAACTCAGGGCTTATCTCACGCAGCGTAAGATGCTTCATTCACCACCATGTGTAACAACAAACAAATCAATAAAACATATTGAGGAAGTAAAGGCTTAACATAAAAATAAAATAGAGCAGGTGTCAACAAATGTTTTCTGTGAAGGGCCGGTGAATATGTTAGGCTGTGAGGGTGACATGTTTCTGGCACAACTATTCAAATCCTCTGCTGTAGCACAAAAGCAGCCACAGATGACACGTAAACAAATGGGCACGGCTGCATCCCGGTACAATTCTATTTACAAAAACAGGCAGCCGGCAGGACATGCCTGCAGGGCATGATGTGTGGACCCCTGAAGCACAGGAAACCTTGCACGGAGGCAGAGCACTTTAGCCCTTTCCACATAATCCTCATTTACCTGTGGGTCACAGGGTTACATATACAGACTGCGTGTATCCTGAGAATATAAGCTTTCTGCGGGCAGAAATTTTGTTATGTTCACAACTGTATTCCCAGCGACCAGACAAGTACCTGGCATCCAGTTGGCCCAAATAGGTGCTCAAAATAAAGATGTGTTGAATGAATAAATTAATGAATGAGTAACTTATGGGTTTATAAAGGGTCACTTTGTTAATTTTCCTATACCATCAACCCCACTCCTACTGCCATCCCTCATAGATTCTTTACAAAACTGAACAGCTCTATGGAGACTAGGGCACAAAAATTATGAATCCTTCTAAAAGCTTTTATAAAAATTTAGGAAAACATTTGCTTTTTAACAGCTAAGATGACAGGTAGGCATATATAACTTACTTTTTTCTCACTCGGTTTTGTCTGGTTAAACCAATCATCAGTAAATTCACTTTCAAAGCACAGGCAGTGTCCAAGAGGACAGAACCATTAACTATTGTCTTCTCGGAACTACAAACTCATGCAGATAGTAACTTTCATGATATTGTGAAATATGTAGGTGGACATTACACCACTACTCCTTTATCTTCTTGGTTCTGGGCCATTATCTTTTATATTAACCACGAGAGCAGTCACATGTTATCAGCACTTTATCATAGACCACACTACACCTATAAAAAGATAAAAAATGACTCACATTGATCTTTCCTCACAAATATGTGGCTCTTACAAGCCCTCGGCCATCACTGTACACTTATCAAGTGGCTACTAAGAGCATGGTGGAAATAACACTATTGTGTTATTTTATTTTAAAAACAGTATTTTTTAAATTAAAAAAAAACTGAGGCTGACAAACAAAATCTAGGAAAAACTGAAAGTAAGGTAATATATAACCTAACGCTAATTAGCATAGATTGAATGCTCAGTTTAATAGGACCTAAGTTCAACACGGGCATAGTATCATATTGAGGAAACCTGACTATAGAATCAGATTTTTTTCCCTATAAGGGACCTGAATGATCACCGCCCCCACCCTCACTTTACAGCTGAGATGCTGAGGCCCAACGGACAGAATTCTTGTTACCTTCAGGGCAGCAGAGTTTTAAATGTGTGAATATAAGAAATGTTTTCATAGTCGATTAAAGATGTAACAAATGCTCCCACTTCCCCTTCTGCAAAAAGTACATGAAGGTATTGCTAATCCTGAAACTACATAGAAAAAAAAGTGGCAGCTCTCCAGAGACGTGCTTTCTTCAAACTCTGAGACAGCTTCAAAAGTCGGCGCTCCCAGGATTTGAAGCCAGCTGCACAGGTGAGTTCAAACCCAGGCACTTCTTTCTACGAAGGTTTCGACTTTCAAAGCACAGTGACTTACTTCACTCTGTATGACAGACTCTAGGTCCATCCACCTCACTACAAAATAACTCAATTTCGTTTCTTTTTATGGCTGAGTAATATTCCATTGTATATATGTGCCACATCTTCTTTATCCATTCATCTGTTGATGGACACTTAGGTTGAAGTAAGTCAGAAAGAGAAAAACAAATACCGTATGCTAACACATATATGTGGAATCTAAAGAAAAAAAAAAAAAAGGTCATGAAGAACCTAGGGGCAAGACGGGAATAAAGACACAGACCTACTAGAGAATGGACTTGAGGACATGGGGAAGGGGAAGGGTAAGCTGTGACAAAGTGAGAGAGTGGCATGAACATATATACACTACCAAACGTAAAATAGATAGCTAGCGGGAAGCAACCGCATAGCACAGGGAGATCAGCTCGGTGCTTTGTGACCACCTAGAGGGGTGGGATAGGGAGGGTGGGAGGGAGGGAGACGCAAGAGGGAAGAGATATGGGAACATATGTGTATGTATAACTGATTCACTTTGTTATAAAGCAGAAACTAACACACCATTGTAAAGCAATTACACTCCAATAAAGATGTTAAAAAAAAAAAAAAAAAAGCACAGTGAGCCAGGCACTTAAAGTGCAAGGACGCTTCCGTTTCCTTGGAAGGAATCAAGAAAGGAAGCTCTCCGCTTGGATTGAGTATTTCCCTAGGATCTGTTGAGCAGCAGAATTTTCCGAGCATCAGACAGCACCTCACGAGGAGCAGAGAGAGTGAGCGTGAATTCCACATCAACCTTGGTTACCATCTCGAGGGGACCCTCCACTGCTTCTACTTCTTTGGCTACAAGTAAAGATGCCTCTGATTTCTTCCTTCCATAACTTAGCATTTTAATGCAATCTGCCCCAGGAATTGATTTACTTCAGCAAATTGCTTTTACCAGGTAATTTTCTTGAACACACAGGTGTACTAATAAGGAAGTTAAAACCCTTTCAAGGAAAGCACAGCCACAACCTAGGACACGGTTACACTGTAGATATGGGTGTAAGTCATCTGGCGCACACCTCTGCATGTTCTCCGGGTCACCTACAGCAACCACAAACACTGAGGTCCACAGATAGGAGGTTTCTGATGCTCTAGTTACAGGCCTTTCTCAGAAGGTCATGGTCAAGCAAGAGAGCTGATGAGAAAATTTACAGTTAAGACACTATTCACAGGCTGACAGATCAACATACAAAGAAAGGTCACTGTGCCCAGAATTCTGCCAAGAAATCGCTAGGCAACACGTCCTACCATAAATACATACCCTCACAAGCAGAAAAACAGAAGTGCTACGTACAACTCCAACTCAGCAAGAGCCTGCAAAATGAAATGGAGGAGCTTGCCGCAAAGAAGCAGTGAAAAAAAAAATTTAAAGGCAGTCGTGTTCCTGGCAAGGTTCAGACGGAAAAACAGCAACAGATCCCAGAAGCAGAGCTGTCACCAGGAATAACCTAAGCTCAAGCTGGTTTAAGTAAGGGCAGGATAACACTTACTAAGGATTCTGCATGGCTGCCATCCCCTGGGCCTCCAGACCCAGCCATGACTTGACTCCAAGTCAGCTGACAAACATCTACCAAATATTTACTACATGTTCAGGGCTCTCCCAGTCACTGGAGGGATGAGCAGATTTTTGTCAGGTGTGTTCCAGGTGCTGTTCAGGCACCAAGACCATCTCCACACTGCAGCCAGGTGGGGAGGCATTTCCCCTATTTTACACGCGAGGACTAATGCTTGGAGAATCCATAAGGACACATGAGTACCGAGGAGTGAGGCCCCGACCTCAATTCTGCCTGACTTCAAAGCCCACAACCCCACATTACCATGCAGAAAATATGGCTCCTGCCCTAAAGAGGCTTAAAATAACCTAAACCAATGAGAGATCAATATAAGCCCTCGAGCTTCCGTGGTGGCGTAGTGGTTAAGAATCTGCCTGCCAATGCAGGGGTCACGGGTTCGAGCCCTGGTCCGGGAAGATCCCACATGCCGTGGAGCAACTAAGCCCGTGCGCCACAACTACTGAGCCTGCGCTCTAGAGCCCGCGAGCCACAACTACTGAAGCCCGTGCGCCTAGAGCCCGTGCTCTGCAACAAGAGAAGCCACCACAATGAGAAGCCTGCTCACCTCAACGAAGAGTAGCCCTGGCTCGTCCACAACTAGAGAAAGCCGCATGCAGCAACAAAGACCCAACTCAGCCAAAAAAAAAAAAAAAATACAAGCCCTCAATGCTAGTGTCAAAGTCAAACTTTAAAAGGTGCATTACAAAAGAAACTGGAGACTTGCAAGAGAGAGAAGAGAAATGAATAGTTAGAGAAGATGTTATAGAAGAAGTGAGGACTTAGCTTCCTCCTCTGAGGAAGGGTAAGATTTGCACAGGAGATGGGGGAGAGGGGTGAGGGTTTCTAGGACAGCGATCTGAGCAGGAACCATCCCGGCCCCCTTAGTAGAACAGGCTCGAAAGAAGACCACACCCATAGAGTGCAAAGATGTATGCTGAACTGAAAATAGAATTTAGATAGGAGGGGTGAGGCCTGATTATGAGAGGCCTTAAAAATCAGGCAAATTATTTTAGACTTGAGAGAGTTGAGAAGGGAGAGGACCTGAGGGTTGCAAGGCAAGGAGAGACGTGAGGAACTGATAGTTTTAAAAGACTAGATGGACAAGAAGCTGAAGAAACCAGAAAGGTGTGTGTCTCATTCATTCATTCACCCATTCCATCCGTCCATCCACTCATTCAGCAAACATTTAATGAGGACTTACTAAGAGCCAGCTTGGGGCGCTAGCTCAGAGGCTGCCCCAGTCTGCAGGAGAGGAAGGGTGAACCTCTGGATTAGAATATGGAGGGAGGGCGCTATATAAATCACATGTCAAAGGTCTTCATGACTCATTGATAGAAAGGATGAAGGAAATGAAGGAAAAGGCTGTTAAAGAGAATTCCAAAAGGTTCAAGACTGACAGGATTTCCACCATTACTGGGAACCTCAAAAAAACAATGAGAAGAAAACAATGAAAGTAGAAAAAGAGTTTTGATGATGTGAAACAGTAAACAAATAAAACCCCCAAAGCCTGGTTTCTTTATCCTGGTAGCCTGTTTCCACACAGTCTGAAAGTAAGACATTTCAGTGAGAGAAAAGCATTTCTTTGTGGCTAAATGCTGAGTTCCCTTGGCTAGGACAGACCTCTGCCCACTCAAACAAGCTCCATCAACCCTCCAACACATCCTTCCATCATCTGAAACTAAACTGGTCTCACTTAGAAACGTGGTTGCCCGCTCTTGCCCTGCCACCAGTTTTGACTCTGGAGAAGGGGACAAGGTAAAGGGGACAGGCAGGGTCACTGTAAGGGCTGCACCTTAGGGAGCAAGCAGTGGCACAGGGTATCATTTTAAATAAAGAATCCCACCACTGCTCTTATTTCTACACCCACAATTACTGGTCCTCAAAGAGACAGGAAGGCCAAATTCTTTACCAAATTGCAGTGCTTTGTTCAGAAACTATTTCAAATGTGCATATTTATGAATACATTAACTCTTAGCACAGCTAACATATGGTTGAGGCACAAATTCTTCTTAATAATTTATATGTTAACTACACAAATGTAAAGCTCATTTTAATTTTATATTCAGCAAAAGTACAATTCACTTTGAGGGCACATCCTGAAAGCCCACTCACTGGAAAATGTGAGAAACCGAAAACTGTACCTATCAAGCTGCTACAAAGAGTGCTCCAGGCAAAAATAGAAAACAAGTGCCAATACCTTAGAGAAGTCTAGCTCTGGATGCAAAATTCAGGGTGATAGTTTCTCAGTACAATTCAGCTTTAGCAAAAGCAGCTCTTTATTTAGTTATAAGTGGAAACGAATACTCTTTTCTGCAGAATAAGGCATTCAACTACTTTTTTATTTAAAAGTAAAAGCCCTCAATGCTAGTGTCAAAGTCAAACTTTAAAAGGTGCATTACAAAAGAAAACGGTGGTTCTGTAAAGTCCTTCAGCATCCCTCTCATAACATCTACTCAGATTAGTAAGAAAGAAATCAGAGCAGAAAGAAACCCAGTGAAAAATGGTTGCACATAAATGTGTGAGGATTTCTTGCTCAGACCTCTTGCGGGACAGCCAAAGGCCTAGTCAGGAAAATTCCGAAAGCAAGTCCTCCATATCCTACCAAAGGGGCTTCAAATCGGGCTGGGATCTTTCCCTTCTTTAACGCCAAAAGGTAAACACCCATCAAAATCTTCCAGACTCCGAGGAAACGGGAGTTTTTCTGCCAAGAGGGAGAGACCCACAGAACCGCGGAGAGAAACTACAGCCCGAGAGCCTCTCCCTCGCCCTCCGATCCTTCGCGGGGCCACGGCACTGGGGGCCCTCGCAGCTCCGGTCCATCGCCCCGAGTGACAGGTCACCAGGCAGAAGCCCCTAATCCCCCACCCCACTTACCGGCGCCGCGAGCACAGGCGGGGGCCCGCCCCTGCGGGGAGCGCGGCTTCTCGGAGGGCGGACGCGGAGCCGGCCCGGGAGCGGGAGCAGGAGCAGGGCGACCCCCGCTAGGACGGGCCGAGGGGTCCGCGTAGGGACGCCCGGGGGCGCCGGCGAGGGGCGCGGGGCGCGCCGCGCATGGTGAGCGGCGGGGCACCCGGCCGCTCTCCAGCCTCCGGCAGGAAAACAAACAAAAGGCAGGGAGGCTTCTGGTGGGGACGACCGGCCTCTTTCCCTGGGAAAAGTTACCCTGCAGCTCCCCTCGCTGGCCCCGCGCGTCCCTGCACCGCGGCCGGGCCGCCGGGGGCGCCGAGCCGCGCGCTCCGCTCTCCACCCGGGGCCCGCTGGAGCCCAAGGTCCCTGAGGCCCGCCGACCGCCAACGCGCCCTCCAGCTCCACACGCTCGCCTTACTGCAGATCGGCTGCCTCGGGCATCAGGATGTAGAAGTGCAGGCTGAGGATGCACGTTCGGAGGACATCTCATTACAGGTGATCGAGGTGAACACACTTTCCTGGCTTTAAAAAACGTAACTGCAGTGCCACCGAAAGTGGTTGAAGATGGCAAATTGCGTCATATCTATTTTACCATAATAAAAAATATTTAAAATAAAAACCAGACTGCCCGTTAGCATCCATTTGAACTTCAAGGGTTTTTATATTGTGAGCAACTTTAGTTTGGAAAACTGGATTGTTAGGTGGGGAACAGACTAGATAATGGTCTACAGAATTGTCCTCTGTGTGTTAACTAGTTATATGAAGTCTAACACTTAACACTTTTTAAACACTTTCACTTGTGTCGTTAGTTATATTGCGGAGGTAAATCATCCTATAAGGATTGGCCCTGAACCACTTTGAAAAAAGAAATTGCTTCGAGGTCCTCGATTTAAATTCACATAAATGCCCCAAGCCGAGGGTGCTCAAACTTTAGTTGGAGGCATCAGAATCACCCAGAGAGCTTGTGAAAACAGATTGCTGGGCCCTCTCCCCAGATTTTTGGTGCTGATGCTACTGGTCAGGGAAACCACACTGCCCTAAGCAACACAGTTTTAATTAATAAAGCAGTATTCCTTTCACACATCGTGGATCTTTCTCTGAGTTTAAATTCCCCAGCGCAGATCAATTTTCTCTCACTATCTTTGTTTTTGAATTCTAAGAACCGAAAACATTGTTTTTTCCAAGAAGAATCTATGCAAAAGGCCTGAATCCCTCTTTCTTCTTGCTTCTGTTGAAGAAACCTACAAGATACAGGACAAACTTCCTTAGACTTCCTGTCTCAAATGGGAAAGGGTCATCTGGCCGCTTGGCAAACGTATAACATTTATCTGCCTTCATGTTTACCTATATAACACCCAAACCATATGGCAAATGAAAACTGAACGTCATTGTCAATGAAAAGATAGGGAGACAGGAGACAGCCTAACAAATCATATACTACTCCCAGAAAAAGTGATTTTTAAAGTATTTAAAATGATCAGTTTTAGTCAAATTCAGTTGTCCAAGCAACTGGCAAATGGACTGTCTTGATCTACCTTTAACAAGGGTCCACTGGGCTAGTAAGTGGCTTAGGTCAGTAGTCCTAGCCTCGGGAAAATTATAAGTAAGTATTACATAATATGATGAGCTAATACAACCCTGTAAAGAAGCCTAGTGGATACAGTGGATACTGACCTAAAATTGAAAATTAGTAGCTATGAAACATAACAGCGTTTTAATAAAATAGGTGCTCAATTTATTGTTAAAAATACGAATTATTATTTCATTAAACTTTTTTATTTACTAGCATAATAGAAATCATCTGTGCTAACTGACTAAGCATTCAACAAGTTTAATGAAATAGACTCATTCTGAAAATATTTCAATACCCCATTCCTCATTTGCAAAACTGATCTTTTGTATTCATGAGTCACATATAACATTTTCTTCTATTATAAATCTGTACATCTAATCTTTCTCTCCTGATTTAAATTTCAAAATACAATTTAAAAGAGGTCATTGGAAGGAAAATCATCCTTAAAAGACCTAAGCCCTAGTCTCTTAAAAACTGAAAACTAGTAAATTTTTAGTCCCCGTTAAACAAGAATGTACTTTTTATAGGTAGCTGATTTAGGATGCAAATGAAAACACACCCATCGGAAGGGTGGATTCTAATATTAAAAGACAGCAGTTGGGGCTTCCTTATTGTAGCTCACCATTCTGCACCCCTCCCATCTTTTTTTTTTTTTTTTTTTTTGCCTCTATTTTCTGAAGAAAAATGTACTGCATTACTAAGATCTAAATAAATAGAATAAAAGAAAATAATGGATAAGAGATTTAAACTCTTGTGAACTCGTGGAACCACGAGTAGGATCTTTGAAACCTGATGACTATTAGTACCCCACACCTAGTAGAAACTTTAGAAACTCCATAAATGTTTGCTGAATGAAGGTAAGAAGCCCCAAGACTAGGTTTACACAAAGCAGAGAGCATGCAAAATTCAGTATTTAAAACAATGTAAAGTGTGGGAAAGTAATACTCCGCCTGACAAACAAGAGTACCTTCTGCGGAAATGAAATCAGGTGTTTGGGCTGTAAGAAGCGGAGTCCGGACAGCAAGTGAGGGCTGGCGCTCTACGCGGAACGGCGGACTTCAAATCCCAGTGCGCCGCGGGAGCCGTCTCCGCAGGACTCGAGGTTCGGAGCCGTAGAGCCGCAACGTCCTCCCGCGTTGCATGGTGGGATCTGTAGTGACATGGGGGTTGCGGGGGCTGTTTTCTCTCCTCCCGCTGCTTTCCTGAGCGCCTCTTTCTCAGCCTCCAGGACCGTGTCTTTAAAAAGTTTAGTCGTTATAACAGCCTGTGACGATAGTGGAATTTAATTGTCTCCCTGCAATCCCGGAGTGGGACTCTAACCACAGTCGCCGAGGATCGTGTAGTGACCGTCCCGAGCACCCAATTCGATGCCTTCGGGCCGCTTGCCTTAGGGTCTCAACTCTATAAATTTGAGTTAACTCCTGTTCAAGTTTGCGTAAGTTCACTGAGCCGAATACTAGGCTGAGTTTGGCCTTCGGCACCCCGGGCTGACCTCATCCGGGCTGTCCCTCGCGCACACAGCAAGCGAATGCCCCTCGCCCTCCACAGGGAAGTGCGCGGGCTGCGGAGCAGGGCGGCCCACGCGGGCGGCGGCGGGTCAGCACTGCGCATGCTCGCTGCGCCGGCGCAGGTTTCCGCGGCAGGGGGCATCTGCGCTGCGGCGTCCGTGGTCTCCAGCAGGGTCGACGCTCCGGTGCGCGCACAGTCCTCGGCTTCGGCGGGCCCCAGGCGTCCCTGCGCTCAGCGAGTCCCCGGCCGCCG
The DNA here is from genome assembly GCF_949987535.1 of Balaenoptera acutorostrata. NCBI lineage: Eukaryota > Metazoa > Chordata > Mammalia > Artiodactyla > Balaenopteridae > Balaenoptera > Balaenoptera acutorostrata. Next base: position 82,472,976 of record NC_080073.1, read on the forward strand.
CCCCAGCGCGCCGCGATCTGGCCCTCTGCCCTGCGAAGATGGCTGCCGTACGCCGGGCCCGCAGTTACTGCCGCTGCCTGGTCCGCTTCTCCGACCGAGAACTCTACTAAGTCCCGCTGCACCAGACTGCAGGAGTAGACACCGGACTCCCGGGGCACCTCCTCGTGGGGGCGGTGCCGAGGGGGCGCCGAGAGCCCCTCGGCCGCAGCCGGCCGGCCCGCCGGCATGGTAAAGCGCCGAGGAGCTCGGGCGGGCGGCGGGCGGGACGGCCCGGGCCTGCGGGGAGCACCCGGGGAGGTGGAGAGGGGAAACGTGCGAGGGTTGGGGGCTGCACGGCTACCACCATCCTGGGGCCCTGGCCTGAGGGTGGCGGACAGTGCTAGGCCTGCCCGCTCCCCGGGGTTCCTTCCTGCCGAGCCCCCCAGCTGGGTCTCCAGGTGAGCAGAGCGGGTTTGCTGGACGGCCGAGAAAAATGCCTCTCGGCCTGCTGAGGGCATTGAACCAATCTCGTCCCTTTAATAAAAGCGAGCGTAGATTGAGGTGAGCCGTCGCAGCATCTGAAATCGGGAGGGAGCCTTGGCAAGTGGAGACACTTGTTGATCGCCGCCCCCCCCCCAACAAAAGTCTGCCCACGGAGCCGCCGTTCTGACCCCTTAAGGAGTCCTGGGTTTAGGAGGCACCTGCCCCAGGACGCGGCAGTTCCTGGGGCAGGGTTTTGGCTGGCGGTCCTGGCGGCTTGGGGTTGGAGGGATTTTGTCTCATTACACGGCAGTGAGGGCCCAAGCAGCGTCAGTGCGGTCCAAATGGAGGAACTAAGCAAAGCTCCAGAAATTGACAAAGCAGATTCCATGGGGCTAGTGCGTGCTGGCATATGTAGTCTCTGACCCATGCTGCTTTGCTTTGGCTTCAAATAAATTGTCCATCCGAGAAACTAATCTCTGGCTAAAGTTGAGTGATTCAAGAGTGAAATGATAACAAACTCATTAGCTTATAGTAGACACCCAAGTGTTTATTGAATACACGAATGGTTGAATGAACTTATTTTATGAAGTCAATTTGGTGAATAGAAAAACACTAATTGACTATGCTTTTAAACTTTCAGAAATAGTTCTCTGACCAGGATTAAGCACTTAACTTTCTGTATTTCGTTAGTCCCATGTGTAAAACAGTAAAAGGATGAACACAGGAGCTACTATAGTGAAAGGTGATGTTAGGTCAAACTCAGTTATGAAAAACAAAGTGAAAATTTCTGGATGACAGCCGAAGACCTACTTATTTCAAGTGGTATTTGAGTTGAAGAGCATAGTAAAACCCCAAATTTGATGGTTCTTGTTATTGTCATCATACTGTCAAAATCAAAGTCTTAGTGGATGAGAGCTCTATAAACACAGCTCAGGGGAGAAGAAAGATGCTGTCTGTATTATAGGCTTCCTGTCTCCTTACCTCATCCTTGAGATACGCATTATATATCCTCATGGCATTTTATTTGTTAATTCATTTTTTTGAGCACTTATTATCAGCCTGGCATAGTGCCAGACCTCAGATCTTGATGCCAATGCACTAATTCTAGCGAAAGAGATGAAATCTCAATACAAGTCTTAAGTGCTGTGATACCAGCACAAGTGTAATGGGAAAACAAAAGAGGCAAGTGAAAGGATCAGAATTTGTTTCCTACTGGGATAATCCCTGAGCTGAATCTTGAAGGATGAGTAGCAGTAGCCAAGTGAGGAGGAAGAGGATGCAGGCATTCCAGATGCAGAGAGCAAGCAGCGTGTGCAAAAGCGCGGGGCTGGAGAGAGCAGGGGGAGCTCTTGAAGTCAGTTTGGTGGGGCTGCTGGGCTAGAGGTAGAGCCTGAATTACTGAGATACCCCAGGGACCAAGGTCCCCTTCCATTAGCTGTCCTTAGAGTTTATAGTAATAAAGCAGACCCTTATTTGAGAAGAGAGAGAAATACACTTCTTAGATCTGTAAATTCAAACCCTTTTATTGTGTAGTTTCCCATTACTGATGATCTGAGTAGGAAAAGCTCTCAGCTTAAAGAGACTTAAAAAAATGTATTTGACAGTGCGTTACTGCTCACATTTTACAGTTTTCTGGAAAATTATCCGAGGCTCAGCCTTTCTCATTTATTTCTTCACTGATTTAGCCTTTCCAGGGTGCCAAGCACTTCACCATGTACTAACTAGTTCTGCGTCTTACAGGCACCTCTGTTGTAAGTCTGGTTGCCAGAGATAAGATAGGGAGCCAGAGTTGTTTGTGTTGTGCTATGAAGTAGTGCAAGGATATCTGGTTGCGGTGCTCAAAGATAGGTGTTAATACAGACATTTTAGTCCTGGGAACAAATTACAACCCAAATTGGCAATTGTAAAACTTACCGTGTTTGGAATGAGTGAAATTAAATAGGTTTTATTATTTTTATTTCTAACTAACCTTCAAAGTCACTTCCCTGATTGCCACATTTCTTTATAGGACTGAACACTTGAAGTGTTGAGCAAGTCTTATTTGCTAATAGGTGTGTTAGGTAATAGACCGCACCTAGGCAACATGTCGTTTTCACTGGAACATAGGATCCAGTTTTATTTAGCAAACATTTATGGAGAATAAAAGGATAAAATGGAAGGAAACTGACCTGAGGCTTCTATTAAGTCCCAAGCCGTGCACAGTAGTTCCAGCCCAGCTTTATTCCACTTTAAGTCAATCCAATATATGAAAATCTGGATTTATAAAAAAAAATAAAATGGAAGGAGCTTCTTTACAAAAACCTTCACTCTTACATGTCTTTGATTTGAATGAGCTTTTCTAGTACATATAAAATATTATTAGACTAAAGTCATTCGCACATTAATAACATTCCAGTTTGTGTAAAGAAAGGACAACCATATATGGACTATATATGGTCTTAAGAGATCCATGAAACAAAAACTATTTGAACTCTGTACCACCAACTGTTATTTTCTGAAGCAAAGTTGTTCTTACCACCTACCAAAACATTTTAAGCTGGAGCCTAATGAAGCTGTTTATTCTACAGTATTAAAAAATAAAAGTATCAGATTTTTCTGACTGGAATCATTTAACTTACCTGCGAAGAAGATATTTAGAGAGAGGCAGCTCTGTGTTTCACTGGGCAGGTAGCTGAATAGGAGATGTAGGTTACCGAGGGAAACCCTGTATGCTTATTCCTGAGCATTGTTTGCTTTCCCCCACTCAGGCAGAAGCTGAGGAAGATTGTCATCCCGACGACGCTGTCAGGGCAGGAGATGATGATGAAAACGAACGCCCTGCTGAGACAGATTTGCAGGCATGTTTCTTCATTTGTGTATTTCTTATTCTGTTGCTTTCCATACATAAGCAGGAGTTGGTCATAATTATGAAGATTCATAGGTTCTTATTTGCATTGAATGTAGCTGTATGTTCATACCGGGTTTTGGAATACTTCAGTTATACCTATGTTGTAGATTTCTTTTTCTCTGAAAAGGAATATCAGTAATTGCTGCTGTGTAATTCAATATGTGGGTTTAAAGTGTTCAAACCAAGGCATAAGCATGACTAAAACCCATCACCTTAAAGAAGAATATTGACAGATTTGACCACCTAAAAGTTTAAAACCTCTATATAGCAAAAGACCTCCTAAATCAATAGAAATAATTAACTGGAAAAACTATTTACCGTCTAGGGGAAGAGGATTAATATCTCTGATATAGATGTAACATCCTTATAAAAGTAGTAAGAACATAGGATAGAATGATAGGAATGGACAACTAATGGAAAAAATTAATATAAATATTTATGAAACATTAGAAGAGATAATCAGCCTCACTAATAATTTTTTTTAAATACAAATTAAATCAGCAAAGAATTAAAAAAAAAAAAAATCAGATTAGCGAATAAAGCCTATTTCTGTCCAGGCTCTGAGAACACTCACGCAGTATACATGAAAGCATAAGTTGCTACAGCTTTTTTGGAGGGAAGATTAGCAATATGGATCAAAATGAAAAACACACATTCCCTTTGAACCAGCAATCCTACTTCTAGGAAATTAATCCTAAGGAAATAATAGGGGAAGTGAGTAAATATACACATACAAAAATGTTTATTGTAGCATTGTTTATATGGAAAAATGGAGTACAACCTAAATATCCAACACTTGTGTTAAGTAATGATGCATCCATACAGTGAAATATCTGCAGCCGTTTTAATCTTTATAATACTTGTGCCTTTGGAGTGCACCATCTAGTAGACATTAAAAGTGCTGCTAAGACTTCCCTGGCGGTCCAGTGGTTATTAAGACTCTGCGCTTCCAATGCAGGGGGCTCGGGTTCGATCCCTGGTTGGGGAGCTAAGATCCCACATGTTTAAGTCAGAGGTATATGTGTTACATTCGAAATAGGAAGGTGAGAGTCAAAGCAGTGTGAAGAATGTAGAGAAAAATTATTAAAAGCTTTCATGTTTTAAATCTGTACTTTTTAAAAAAAAAGCCAGCACTAATATATACAATCCAATTACCAATGGCCTTCTTTTGGGGGAAGGGCATCCCAGGTTGGGTTCCCAGAAAGCAGACTCCGAGGTGGATGTAAGAGGTTTATTAAGCAGTGCTCTTGGGGTCAGCACCTGTGCCAGGGAGGCAGGGAGCGAAGCCGGAGTGGGTTGGGGGAGCTGGACTGCTTTGCAGTCTCAGTGGACCAGCTCAGTTAATCCTGCGGAAGTTCTGAGGACTTCCTCAGAGCGGGGGAAGAATGACCTTTCAGAGCAGGGTCTTTGATCACTCTTGTTGATCAGTGGTTGGGTGGGGAGCACCTGGGAAGGGGTGTGGTCTCCCTGAGGCCCTGCCGCAGGGCGAGGGCTGAGGGCTGTTCTTCTGTGGCACTCCCAGCAGTTCCTAATGGGGGGGTCTGGGCAGCACAGCAGAGCCCACCACAGAGGGGGTTTCACTTTTTCTATGTTTAGATTCTTTTTAATGATATGTATTAGAAAAAATAATTTCTTTTAAAAAAGAGAAAGGTTGGGCTTCCCTGGTGGCGCAGTGGTTGAGAATCTGCCTGCTAATGCAGGGGACACGGGTTCGAGCCCTGGTCTGGGAGGATCCCATATGCCGCGGAGCAACTGGGCCCATGAGCCACAATTGCTGAGCCTGCGCGTCTGGAGCCTGTGCTCCGCAGCGGGAGAGGCCGCGACAGTGAGAGGCCCGCGCACCGCGATGAGGAGTGGCCCCCGCTTGCCGCAACTAGAGAAAGCCCTCGCACGGAAACGAAGACCCAACACAGCCATAAATAAATATATATAAACCCAAAGTTAAAAAAAAAAAAAAAGAGAAAGGTTATTAAAAGAAAGACTTGGGGCTCGCATACAGAATTTTGAGGTGATGTATTCCAAGGGAAGAAATGTTTGAAAGCATCTAAGTTCAGTCCCTAAGTGATGGCTTATATTTTCGATTCCAATTAAAATTTGATTTTCTCATACCATTAGATTTCTCCTGTATAGAGAATCTTATTTTAGGCAGAATTTCACGATTTCTTCAAAGTCTTTTTTTTTTTTTTTTTATAAATTTATTTATTTTTATTTTTATTTTTTTTTGGCTGCGTTGGGTCTTCGTTGCTGCATGCGGGCTTTCTCTAGTTGCGGCAAGCAGGGGCTACTCTTCGTTGCAGTGCGCGGGCTTCTCATTGCGGTGGCCTCTCTTTGTTGCAGAGCACGGGCTCTAGGCACACGGGCTTCAGTAGTTGCAGCACGTGGGCTTCAGTAGTTGTGGCTCGCAGGCTCTAGAGCGCAGGCTCAGTAGTTGTGGCACACAGGCTTAGTTGCTCCACGGCATGTGGGATCTTCCCGGACCAGGGCTCGAACCTGTGTTCCCTGCATTGGCAGGCAGATTCTTAACCACTGTGCCACCAGGGAAGTCCCTCTTCAAAGTCTTAAGCAAAAAATTATCTTGGAAGATAACAGGTATTTAATGGTAGTATTCAGTAATTTAATAATTTGAAGACAGTGTTTTCTCATCTTAGCATATGTATATGTGTGGACACCGGTGTTGGACCTATTGACAGATTGTTCCAGAGCTGAGCTCCTCTTCCTTGGTGGGTCCTGAAACATTCTTCTCCCCTCAGGCACAACTCCAGAGGTTCCGAGCTCAGTGGATGTTTGAACTTGCCCCAGGTGGAGGCTCGAGCAATTTAGAATCTCGACCTTGGAGAGCAACGAGAGGCTCTTCACTGAGAGCAGCGGACACCAGAGGAAAGCAGGAGCTGGCAAAAGAAGAAAAGTTAAGTGTTATGGGCGTTGTACCTGGAAAGATGGTGACAAGTGTGCCAGGGTATCCATCCCTCACCACTTTTTGTAGGTCTTTGGATGATACATTACTCCTTCTTTCCTACAGGTATACAGTCTTGCCGGAACTCTTTGGTAATATACACCCCTGAGATTCACCTGGTCTAAAAGATAGATGCCTCTGAATCTGTTAACAGAAGCCCGAAAGGGGAAAAAATTGGTTCAAATGTTAACACCTTCCCAAAGGTCATAATGCAATATTTTGTTATATTTTGAGTTGAACAGATTTATAGTGATGCAGTAATTACTTCCTTATCCTGGAAAATTTTGAATGCTTTCTAATGGTTCACCTCTTTCCTAGTGCTTGTTCACACAAAGTACACACAACCCACCATTTCAGTTTTCACAACATTTGTCCCTCGGTGTCCGTGGATGCTCACCTTCCTTGTATGAAATGGTGCAGCATTTGCGTATAACCACGCACATCCTCCAGTATACTTTAAATCATCTCTAGATTAGTTATAATACCTAGTACAGTGTAAATGCTCTGTAAATAGTTGTAAGTACAGTGTAAATGCTGAGTAAATAGTTACCAGTGCACAGCAAATTCAAGTCTTGCTTTTCAGAACTTTGTGGAATTCTTTTCAAAACTTTGTGGAATTCTTTTCAAATATTTTTGATCTGCAGTTGGTTGAATCCGAGGATGCAGAGAGCAGGGATGTGGAGAGCTGACTGTATCCTGTTACTCCACAGGGGTTGTCATCTTCATACCATCAGACCCAAGTTTTTCTTTCCAAAAATTTGCCGTTTAATAATCGACGTTACCATGATAACTAAAAACTTCCATATTTGTTTTGTTTCATTTTAATTTTGAAATAATCACAGATTCATAGCACAGGGGAGTCCTGTGCACCCTTCCCGTCCTCCCTTGACGGTGACATCTTCCGTAGCTGGACTTCTAGGAAGTAGACCTTGGTACAGTCCACAGAGCTTATTCAGGTTCCCAAGCACTTCACTGTGTGTATGTGTATAAATAGTTCTCTGCAATTAGCCGTGTAGCTTCATGTCACCACCACCACAATCAAGATACAGAGCTGTTTTGTCACCACAAGGCTCCGTCTTGCTACCTTGATAGTTATACGCTCTCTTCCCCACCTCCTCCCCAGCCATTCCTAACTACTGGCAACCCCTACTCTGGCCTCCATTTCTATAATTTTGATGTTCAAAAAGTGTTGTTTAATTCCTTTGAGGTCCATCCCAGTTGTTGTGTGTTGTCAGTAGTTTGTTGCTTTTTACCGCTCAGTGTCGTGTTGCATGGTGTTCACGTACCCCACTTTGTTTGACCACTCACCTGTCGAGGGACATTTGGGTTTTTTCCAGTTTGGGGCTATTATTACTAGAACTGCTATGAATATTCACATGCAGGTTTTTGCATGAACATGAGTTTTCATCCCTCTGGCCTAAGAGTGCAATTGCTAAGTTGTACGGTAAGTGCATGTTTGATTAAAAGAAACTGCAAACTGTTTTCCAGAGCGTCTGCACCATTTTATGTTCCCTCCAGCAGTGTATGAGTGATCCAGTGTGTCCACATCCCCGTCACCATTTAGAGTTGTCATGACTTTTAAATTTTAGCCATTCTGATAGGTGTGTAGTGATACCTCCTTGTGATTTTAATTTGTATCTCCCTAATGGCTAATGATGTTGAATATCTTTCCATGTGCTCTTTCCCATCTTTATACGCCCCTCCGTGAAATACCTGTTTGTCTTCTCTGATTGGATTGCTCATGTTTTTACTGTTGGGTTTTGAGAGTTCTTTATGTATTCCAAATACAAGTCTTTGGTGAATATGTGGCTTGTAAATTCTTTCACTTTGTAGCTTGTCTTTTCATCCTCTTAACAGGGAATTTCACAGAGCAAAAGTTTTAGTTTTGATGAGGTTTAATTTATCAGTTTTTCCTTTTATAGATAGTGCTTTTGGTGTCAAGTATAAGAACTCCTCGCCCAAGTCTCCCAGATTTTCTTTCTTTTTTTTTCTAAAAGTTTTTAAAGTTTCACTTTTAAGTCCTTGATCCATTTTCGAGTCACTTTTTATGTAAGCTGTGAAGTTGAGGTTGACATTCATTGTTTTGCCTGTGGATGTCTAACTGTTGTAGCACCATTTGTTGAAAAGACTGTCCTTCTACCACCCACACTCATTTTTAGTACAGATTTTCAGAAATTGTTTTTCACTGTTTATTTTTATAGGCTCGAGAACTCTTCCTAAAAGCAGTAGAAGAAGAACAAAATGGAGCTCTCTATGAAGGTAAAAACTCAGGTCCCAGGATCATCTTGTCTTGACAGTTTTGAATAAGAACTCTTTGCTATTCACCAATTTTTTTAAAAATAGAGTATATTTATACAGAACATCAGTCTCTATATTTGAAATTGATTTTTAAAAAATAAAAATTGTATTTTTATATAACCTGTCTCTTTCCAAAAAATATTGCTGAGAAATATCATCATATTGGTAGGATTAGTAAAATAACCTTTTTCTACATTTAGGGTTTAGTATTTATTCTTCATTATTAAAGTCTTAAAAATACTGTTGCTTCTTGAAAAATAGCGGGATATGCTATTGAAAAAATAGGATATGCTCCTTTTATAGGTGAACGTTATTTCAGAGGAGGAGACTATAAAGGATAGATGGAGGAACATGTACATGCTTTCTAAATTCTAATGTACATTTTAGAGAAGGAATACTCTTCAGCCTTAATTGTCTCTTTTATTAGGCCAGTAGAAATGTGTAAGTAAACCAAGTGGTGGGGCTGTTTACCAGATTAGGTTTGTAATTAGCCTTTCATTTCCTGATAGAAAAGCTGTTATTTGGGGCATGGAAAAAAATGCTAGCACTTGAGTGGTTTGAAAATGCCCCCCAAATAACATTTTCAAAATTACTGCATTTATTTGCAAGTTTCTTCTAGGGGTTTTTTCACTCTGGGATATGAAAAGGGCCCAAATGGTGATATCCCGCCACGGTCTTTATTAGCCTGTGAGATTCCTGTCTCCACATAGTTTACAGTCACTCACCCAGAGTAGCAGAACATGGCAGAGTGGACTGAACTGAACGGACTTCATCTGTGGGGAAGGAACTAGTCGGCTTCTGCAGCCCCAGGTTCTGTGCTGTGTCTCTGTGGGAGAGACTGCTCAGTGTTCTAGCTCTAAACCACCTGGCCAGCAGATTTATTTAAAAACAGGTTTTAAGAGGCAGCTGGACTAAAGGAAGTTGGATTTGAAGAATAAATTCCAAAAAACCCTTCTCCTTATTCTACTCAGGAGGAAACATTTGATTTTCCTCAACTCGGCATCCTAGAAAGAAGTTTGCTTAAAGGTGTTTTTGTTGGGGCTGCAGCAGTGGCATTTTCAAAGCACAGAGAATGACAGCCACATATAAGATCATTTCTGACAATATGTGAGAGGCAGAGGGAAAAGATGGGCTAAAAGATAAGAGTAAAATGCAACATCTTAAGTTTCTATAACGTGAGAGCTTTAGAAAAAGATTATTTCTGACTAGTAGGGTTTGGAAATAAGTTTGCTCACTGCTACTGTTGCATGTAGAAAAAGGGAATTCGGCTGTTTATAAAGAAAGTTACCAAATTAAACCACAGTTAGGGTAATCAAAGGAAATGACAAAAATGTTTGGTCATAGCTAATTTAGCTTTATTTTTTTCTTTTAGCCATCAAGTTTTATCGTAGGGCTATGCAACTTGTACCTGATATAGAGTTCAAGATTACTTATACCCGGTCTCCAGATGGTGATGGCGTTGGAAACAGCTAGTGCGTACATAATTTGATAGACAGTAATATATAGAGTTTGTTAAAGTTAAGCGTCTTTGCCCTGTTGACTCTTAACATGATAATGATAAGAAGACGGTGCTAATTCTGTTGTTATATAGTCTTTAGTATAAAGACTTGTTTATAAAGTTGTAGAAATTTTTTAATTAGGGAAATTTTAAGAGTAAAGTATAGAAATGCATATTTTAAACAGGTGTAACAAAAATTAGGTGATGAAAGAGGTTTTCTTTTTTTTAATAAAAGCGATGATTACTGAAAGTAAATTAAAGGACACATTTCAACCTTCTGAAACCTATAAAGTCAAAACTATTAAAACGTGATCAGGACAAGCCTGAAAAATGTTAATGGTTGAAATTGGGTACGTAGTGTTTTATTACACTAGTCTTTCTCCTTTTGTATCCGTTTGAAACGATACATCTTTTAAAAGGCTTTTTATTAGGAAAATGCTGGACTCTAACGAGACTTTGTTGTAGATAGAATACTGTTAAGACTGTAACATTTGTTTAAAAACACAGGGGCCGGACATAAGCGCTCCTAAGAGAAACCGTGTTTCATCGTAGCACAGATGCCATTGGCATCACGGGCGTGGAGTAGCATTGACTGCTTATATGGACAGAGATCAGGAGAACATATTTTTAAGCCAATACTTTTGAAGCTGTGTGTAAAACAGTTATAAAATTGTATCGGCTTAACCCCTCTCTCTCCCAAAGCGAAGGGAGTCTGTCCCCACAAGAGGATGTCAGGTTTAAAATGAGCGGTACATAGAAAAATAGAATTTTGGTGATGAGATATTATATTACTTCTGCCATGAAACAATTAAGAGGTTACCTTTATCGATAACAACGTTGATTGCCAGTGCTGTTTAACTGCTTATAGTATTAACACTTAAGCTTTGGCTAAGCCATATTAAAAAAATCCTGATGAAGTCAGCATCTATTGTCTGTTTGGGGCTGATAATATTGTTCACTAAACTAGATTTAATAACGTGAGGTAGTTCATACTCAAAAGGACTCATTTGGGCTTTTTCTAAACCTTCTTTAAATTTGGGTAGAGTCCTTTAGACCCAGCTCTTAGCCAGTTGTATAAATAGACGCCAAATGCTGTTAAGAAAGGTTGTATTAAAACATTAAAGAAACATTTCTTTCTCTCCCGTCCTGTTAGACAAACCCAGATGCTATGAAAGTTCTTTAAGGGTACAGTTTATTTTCTTATCAGACTTAACAGGCCCTAAAAGCCTCTGCTGTTTTTTTTTGCCTTCTGTAAAAAGCTGGTAGCACAGCCCTGCAGTCCGTCTAGCCTCAGCCGCATGTGCCCTTTGTTGTCTTATAATAAGCCCATCCTGGTTTTCTAACTTCATCCTCATCCAACCTTTTTGTAAGTCTGATCATTTTTAAGGTTACTGTTAGCGAAAATGGAAAGCTATATATTTTTCTAGAACTCTATGTATTTGTTTATACTGATAAATTATTTGTGGACCCTGCTTTTTAAAATTACATATTTTCCTCTCTAAAGGTAGGGTGATAAGGCACATACGTTAGAAAACCCTTGGTAAGTAAGCACCTCAGATAACATTTGTATATTTTATATTTATCCAGTTACAATGGATTATGGTCACTTAAAAGGATATATTTACGTAAGATTTTAAAAAATCATTTGAAAGTATCTTTTTACTAATTCATGAAATCTCTATTTACCATAAAACTAATTAATTAAATCTCACCACCTGTATCCAAAAATTCTAATTCTTTCTCTGTGGGAATTAAAATTGCTGAAGCTTTTTTCTTCAAAAAGTTGGTATGGTACTCCTTTGCAAGGCAGGGTAACCATTTATCATATAAAAAAAAAAAGAAGTAGTAAGAAGTTTGCTTTTAGATGACTTTTTCTAAAGCAGATTTTGAAAGTACTATGGAAAATCATTTTCTAAGCGGTGGCACTGCGTTCACTCACCTCCCTTCTTTTCTCAGCATCGAAGATACTGATGATGACAGCAAGATGGCAGACCTCCTGTCCTGCTTCCAGCAGCAGCTCACGTTTCCGGAGTCTGTGCTCAAACTGTGTCAGCCCGAACTTGAGAGCAGTCAGACTCACATATCAGGTGTGACTTCATGGTCGTTATAACTCAGTGAGAACTACTTTTCCTTAGATTTACGTTTTCCAAACTTACAAGGTCAGATAGCTTGTCAGACAGTTGCTCTAGTTCGAAGTATGGTGGGAGATCTGATTGTAATTAATTTGTGCATACTGATAAGCTCTTCAAGATCCGAAGTACAGTGGAGTTTGTAGCACAGTCGTTAAAGGGTGCCGTTCTTTTTCCAGTGATGCTCTGCGAGGGTGCATGTGTGAGTTGGGGCGGCCCTCAGAGAACTGGGGGAACGCTGGCATCATCAGGCACTTCAGCCGAGTTGGGCGGTAGTCCTGAGATGGATGGGCTGAATGTTTACAAATTGATGGGTTTTTTTTCTTTTCATATGTTAAATGTTGTTTAATTAGCTATGGGACTTCCCAGAGGAGGACAATTGAAAATTTCCAAGGAGATGGAAATAATTTTTTAATGTTAACAAGTGCATACGCACACATACATACTAGACTATTTTTCTAACATATCTATTTTTGTGTATCTTGATGATGAAATGATCTTCCAAGGGAAAGGGGTACTTCATAAAAATACCTTCGGATCTGTTCAGTACTGAAAAAACAAAGATATTTTGTGTCTTGATGTTAGGAACCATTATTACTTCTGGGTAGTTAAATATACTTGTGCTGTAGCTCTGAGCAGTACTGAAGGTGCGGTTTATAAAATTTAAGGAATACATAAAGATATCTGCATGGAGAACGTGACAGCAGAGTGATGTATAGGAAGGAGAATCACTGAGAGGATAGTTTCCTTTGCAGCGCTGCCGATGGAGGTCCTGATGTACATCTTCCGATGGGTGGTGTCGAGCGACCTGGACCTCAGATCGTTAGAGCAGTTGTCACAGGTGTGCAGAGGATTCTATATCTGTGCCAGGTACTGACTGTTTTTTTTTTTTAAGCAACTCTGGCAGTGGTGAAAAACATATCAACAAAGTGAAAAGACAACCAATGGACTGGGAAAAAATATTTGCAAACCATATATCTGATAGGAGGTTGATATCCAAAATGTATAAAGAACTCATACAACTCAATTGCAAAAAACCCCAAATCTAATTAAAAAATGGGCAAAGGACCTGAATAGATGTTTTCCCAAAGAAGATATACAAATGGCCAACAGGTACATGAAAAGTTGCTCAGCATCATTAGTCATTAGGGAAATGCAAATCAAAACCACAGTGAGATATTAGCTCTTGCCTGTTTGAATGGCCATCATCAAAAAGACAAGGTAAATGTGGATGTAGAGAAAAGGGAACCCTTTCGCACTGTTGGTGGGATTATGAATTGGTATAGCTACTATGGAAAACAATATGGAGGTTCTTCAAAAAATTAAAAATAGATCTACCATATGATCCAGCAGTTCCACTTCTGAATATATATCCAAAGGAAACAAAAACACTAACTCTGAAACATATCTGCACCCCATGTTCATAGAAGCATTATTTACAATAGCCAAGACATGGAAGCAACCTAAGTGTCTGTGGATAGATGAATGGATAAAGAACATGTGGTATATATAAACAATGGAATATTATTGAGCCATGAAAAATGCAGAAATCCTACCATTTGTGACAACATGGATGGACTCTAAAGCCATTATGTTAGGTGAAATAAGAGAAAGACAAATGCTGTATGATCTTACTTACATGTGGCGTCTACATAGAAAAGGAGAATAGACTTGTGGTTACCAGAGGTGGGGGAGGGAGGAAGGTGGTCAAAAGGTACAAATAAGTACTAGGGATGTAATGTACAACATGATGACTATGGTTACCATCGCCATACGATAGAGAGTTGTTAAGAGAGTAGACCCTAGGAGTTCTCATCGCAGGAGACCTTTTCTTTTTATTGTATCTGTATGAGATGATGGATGTTCACTAAACCTATTGTGGTTTATTTCACAATAGATGTAAATTAGACCATTGTGCTGTACACCTTACATTTTTACAGTGATGTGTGTCAAATATTTTTCAGTAAAATTGGGAAAAGAGTTATACTTTTAAAATCTGGTTATGTGAAGAATAATCATAGTTTAGTATAACTTTATTTAGGACAGGTAATCCTTTATGAATGTCTTATATAAAAATAAATACTTTATCCTTAGCATCTAGAACTTTTTTATAACTTTATGTAGTTCTTAAAATTCAGATGCATTGTTTTTAAATAACCTGATTTCATTTGGAATCTTGTGTTTTGGGTAAAACATTTGAATTACTTTAAAGCCTTTGGGGTTTTTTTGGTGATTCTGTGTGCATTCCTGTTTAACAAGTACCTATCAAGCACCTAGTGGATTGACCCAACCTTTTGAAATTGGGGTCTCTAGCACTGTTATTCCATTAACTTTTCTTTTAATTACACATGAGAAAACAAAAAGGGAATTAAGAAAATAAATTTTCAGGGGTAGGATAAAACTTGGTTATAAAAGTATTCGTTAAAAGAAAAAAACTTAAATATGTTGCAATGTAAATTTGGGGGGTTTATCTCTTTTTGCAATAATCCCATGACAAAGTCTTGTTAGGGTTAGGGTTGGTGCTCTCTTCAAAGCTGATCTCCAGTCTGACCGTTTCACTGTTTCTCCGAGTACCATTCTGGCTGAGCCACCATTAGGCCTGGTCTGGATTATGGCATTGGCATCCTGTGTGGTCTCTGGGCTTCCGCTCTTACACACCGGGAGCACATTCTCCGTAGACCACCAGAGTCATCTTTTAAAAGCATCAGCCATGCTCAGAACCCTCCAGTGGCCTCCACTTCACTCAAAGGGCCACTCCCGCCTGTAGACCACTGCGTCACCTGCCCGTGACCGCCTCTCCACGCACGTAGTCTGCACTTCACCCAGTCACTTTGCTGCAGCCACGTGATCCTGCTTGCTCCTTGTTGAACACGCTGGCCACACTCCAGCCCTTGGGCCTTGCATGCTGTGGCTTCTGCCAGGATACCCTTCCTCATCACCGTAGACACCTGCCCAGAAAAAAAATAGTCTCTGTTTCCCCACCACCATCGTCCTTGTCCTTTTACTCTGCTTTGTTTCTTTTCGTACTGAGCACACTACCTGAAACTTTTCTCTCGTTTTCTTCTTTTTTGTTTGCTTTCCCTGTAAAAGAGCAGGACCTTTGCCCTGTCCATCAGTCTGTCCCCAGTGCCCAGGACAGTGCCTGGCCGGCACTCAACCAATATTGCCGAATAGAAGATGGCTGGTGGCAGGAATGCTTCTCGTGTCTGAGTGCGGATAGGGACTCACCTGTTATATGTATTGATGTTGTGCTTTTATTACCTAGAGACCCTGAAATATGGCGTTTGGCCTGCTTGAAAGTTTGGGGCAGAAGCTGTATTAAACTTGTTGCATATACATCCTGGAGAGAGATGTTTTTAGAAAGGCCGCGTGTTCGGTTTGATGGTAAGTTGAACTCTTTAGAGCAATGGTGACCTGTTGTGCTGATTTTGAGAAATACACAGTCTTTATTTTCTATAACAGAGCTGAGTACTATAAGTATATTTAAAGGAAACCACAATAAAAACAAAGCTGGAAACATGTTACATGGTTGTAAAAGTTTTTTTTTAATGTTCTTTTTAAAAAACCTGTTTCTTTTTATAGGAGTGTATATCAGTAAAACCACATATATTCGTCAAGGGGAACAGTCTCTTGATGGTTTCTATAGAGCCTGGCACCAAGTGGAATATTACAGGTACAACTGTAGTAAACTGAGTGAGTGAAAAATTCTCTCTCTCCAAGTATTGGTTTGTTAGTTATTGGGCATCTGTTCTTTGTGGCTTTTGCGTTTATCCACAAAATGGCCCTCGGTATTTTCATCCAGTGTTATAACAGGAACTGCACTCAAAGAACCAGTAGGTTAAGATAAATCAGTTAATTCCTCCTGGCCTTTAACCTAAGAATTACTATAAAGTAATTTTAGAGCTCCTCCTTGTCTTCTGCCTTGTCAGATAGCTTGTGCTGTTATTCAGGCTTGTTGTTCACCAGATATTAGTGTCACTGAGAAACGAGGAGGTTATGGTAACTGCTCTGTAATAGCATTGAGCCTCACTTTTGTTTGACATTAGTTAGTGCTTTAGGGAAAAACACACAGATGCTTTGGTTCTCTTCTGTTGGCCTCACAGGTCATGTTTGTGTCAGTGATGTTTTGCCAGTTCTTTGGTCCATGGTATTTCCATTTTGGTTCCACAGCTATGAATAAATAGGTTTCGGTACCAGTAAATATTAGGATGTGTTTTATATTTGCATGTGGCGTTTTGGTGTTTTGCTTGTTCCACAGGTACATAAGGTTCTTCCCAGATGGCCACGTGATGATGCTGACCACCCCTGAGGAGCCCCAGTCCATTGTTCCGCGTTTAAGAACCAGGAATACCAGGTAGTGTCTTTCTGTAGTTTTCTATCCTGTCCACATTTTAGGTGGTAACTTGCAGATGATGTAACATAATACTGGATTAAAGAAGCAGTCTTCTGGGGCACTTGTGAAAAATACCAATCTCGGGAATTCCCTGGCAGTCCATTGGTTAGGACTTGGCAGTTTCACTGCTGAGGGCCCAGGTTCAATCCCTGGTTGGGGAACTAGGATCCCACAAGCTGTGTGCAGCATGGCTAAAAGGAAAAAAAAAAAAAAAAAAAAACTGATCCCTGGGCCTCTCCCCAGTGATGTCCCTCAGTAGGTCTGGGGCCTTGGAAACTAGGTTTACTCACATCCTAGCTGATTGTCCTCAGGCAAGTTGAATAAACACTTCTAACTAACCCATTACTTTCTCGATTACTGAAATAAATACACATTACTGATGAATAGATTTAAAGTGTTGGTTTTTTTTAATTTTTAGAACTGATGCAATTCTACTGGGTCATTATCGCTTGTCACAAGATATAGACAATCAGACGAAAGTATTTGCTGTGATAACTAAGAAAAAAGAAGAAGTAAGTATGCAAGGTGGAATTGGCAGTTTTCTTTTAATTTCCTTACCCTGCTCATTCAAGCATTCTTGATTAGAAATGTTAAAAAATACTGTTTCATAATTTATACAAAATGGGTGTTGACTTACAGCATATCTCTGAGGAGAGCTGGAGGGTTTCTATAATATGGTTATTTTTTATTGGATCAACTTATTTGTTCTTCTCCAAGTTTCCTTTTCTGGTCCAGGTTTTTTATGCATGAAAACATAAAGCCAAAGTAACTATTAGTTATTCTTATGAAATAACTAGTACAGTTATATATGACTATGTTTTTTGCTTTTCTCATTTTGAATCCTAGGAGATTTTCTTCCTAAACGGACTCATAGAGATAATTCTTTCACAAGGATATTTTTAGAATTTCAGTTTGTACTGGAAATAAGCTGAAGTGAGATAATTTCCTTCTTCCTTTTCTTGCAAAAGGAAAAAAAAAAAAATGCCGAGCAAATATGATGGCTGAATTATTACATTCCAGAGTATTTTAAATTCTCTTAACAGATTAAGGGGCTAATTTTTTCCACAACTTTTCTCCATGTGCCTTTTTTCAGTCCTGGTTGAAAACGCTAATGTGTACTCAAGAAGTCAGTTGTGAGGTAGTTAGAATAAATACTTGCCTGGTGCTTTTATAATTAATATAGTTCTTGAATGAAGTTTCTCTTGTGTTAAACACCCCCCATCCCTCCCACCCCCAGCACCATGTATGGGAGTAGTTAGGGCGGGTTTCATCTGTGAGTCCTGTGGCCCTTGGCTGTGACTTCCCCGGCTCCCTCTGGCTCCCAGAACCGGGGGCAACAGTCTGAGGGGCGGAGTTGCTTGCTATCACTGTGACCTTGGCCGTGAGTTTCCTGAGGCCAGAGCTGGGGAGTCGTGAGGCCCTAGTTGTTTAGATTTTATCTAATAAGAGAGTTTAGGGACTCCCATGCTGACGACCAGTTTTCTCTGCAGAATATGACTCAGTGAAGCCGTGCGTAGTGGCGACATTCTTGTGTTTTTAGCAGTATTTACAGAAGTGTGATTCCAGTGAACCTTGTCACATCTATTTCTCCGTTGACTATTTTACTGTTAATGCAAAGGATCAGTTATACTCAGTGCTTTTTCTGCAGCCTTCACCAGTTTTTCAGTTTCCCTCTTTAAAAATTCCCAAGTGTTTTCGAGTAGAAGGAAATACTAGGCTTAGAGATGGGAGACAGGAGCTTTAGTTCGCATCTCTGACACTGGCCCTGGGCTGCCCGCCCTGGGTCCTCATCCTGTCGGCCATCACACGGCAACAATGCAGTCGCACGTCACACCTGGGGTTGTTGTGACGACTGACTGAGATGGTGATGACGGAGGGAAGAGTATTCTGCGTTTAGGGTCCTTCGCGTATTTCCAGGCACTCACACACATTCTCAGTTGATAACCAAAAGAGCTGTTTACTCTGTGCAGATAGTATGTACCTTAACATGTTTCTGAGGTATTTACGTATAGATGTAGCACCATCCGTCTCTCTGTCTCTGTGTCAGTGAAGTGAGGCCTCACTGTTGCTCATGCACCTCTTCTTTTACAGAAACCACTTGACTATAAATACAGATATTTTCGCCGTGTCCCTGTACAAGAAGCCGATCAGAATTTTCACGTGGGGCTTCAGCTGTGTTCCAGTGGCCACCAGAGGTTCAACAAACTCATCTGGATACATCATTCTTGTCATATTACTTACAAGTAGGCGAATGCAGTAAAAATCCCAAGGTTACAGACTAGATGTGTCCTTCCTGTTCAGCCGAGGGACTCAGATAGGGTTTGATTCCTCAGAGTTAACGTTCGATTACAAAGCAAAACCACAGCATAATAATCCCGCAAACCAAGGAAACGGCCAACTGGAAAAAAACTAAAAGTGGACCAGGAAGTGGAGCATTCAGAGCTCCTGCCCATTGCCCATGGTAATGCGAATGGGCACCTACCCTGTGGGGTTGAGAGCAGCTTCCGTGTGTGGATGGTGCCTGGTCACTAAGCTGTCCGTGCGTGACTTCATTCATTGGCTTACTCAAGGCAGTTGTAAAGCACCAGACCTTTTTTCTTCTCCCATGTTTCAGTCTTATCATTTTTCACCTTATTTCCATTTGGTTTATCCCCAGGGATTATACCCAGATTTAAAATAAGTTGTAGTTAGGAAAGTAAGTCTGCTGAAAAGATCTCATGTGTTCCAAAGCCAAATCTATTAGTGGTTCCTATGTAAAGCTCTTTGTCCTATGAGTTAGGATTTACTTGTATGAAATAATTAATGAACAGATGAGAATGTGTGAGAAAGGAACAGTGCAGAAATAAGTAAAGTTAAAAAAAAGGAATTAGGAAAGTGAAATGTCAGTTCGTGTGGATACAGATGTTAGCTGTTGTTAGGTTTGAAAGAACACCGGTGTGTGCCCGAGGGTCTCCATGCCAGTCGAAATCAGAATTCTGAGAGGCAGGTTGTGAGGTCAGCTTCCATTAGCCTCCTTCACAACCTCGACCACGTTGTTGAAAACTTCCTCTTGTCACATTTCCATCTTATGAATAACTCTTCCCACTCATCTGGGAGGTCCTGACAGCTGAGAAAGAGCATTTTTCTCTCTTCTCATCCTTACCTACTGGTCCTACTGTCTTCTTTTTGCTTCTCTGAGTAATTTGTAAAGTGGAATCTTTTCTTTTTTTCTTTTCAAAGAAAGAAACCAAACCCAGAAGTAGGACCAAGCAAATGAAAAGCATCACATCTTAAGAGAAAAAAGTGATGTCATTTGTAACTGCTAATGATCACGTTGACTTCCTTATAATAATATCTATAAAGTCACTTGAATTTTGTTTTTGTTTATTTCTCCTTTTTTGTTTATTTCTCCTTTTTTGTTTTTAGGAGAAAATTAAAAGCTGTGGTAATATAACTCGTCACCTGCTTCCCCTCCAACCTGAAATTATGCTGTTGATCATGCAAATATGAACTCATTAAATTCTCTTCTAGGATTATAATTCTTTCTAAAATACATTTTAACAAGAGCTTTACAAAGTCTATAGCCTTTGACTTAGAAATTCTGCTCTTAGGGATCTGTTTTGTTTTGTTCATGTTCAAAAATATCACAGCATCATTTTTAATTGCCAAATATTGAAACAGCCTACATCTTCAACAAAAGGAGAATTAAGTAAATGAGGTATAAGCAGACAGTGAAATATTACGCAGCCACAAAAATGGCTTCTGAAGAGTATTTAATGACGTGAGGAAATGCTTATGTCATAATGTTTAAAAAAGCAGGATGACAAGTAGAGTGTGATCTCAGCAGTAAAGTTTGACAGCAAGGTTGAAGTGCCTGGAAGAAATGCTTCATGAGGCCGTATCTGGGTGATGGGATGATGAGTGATCTTTCTTTACATTTTTCTAAATTTTTCAAATTTTCTGTAATACACTATATTATTTAGAATTGACTGAGATGAATTAAATTTTAAAAAGGCTAAAGCCTAAAATAAGCTCCTCCCCCCGCCCCAAATAGGCAAGGATTTCAAATGAGTTGATATCTCCTGGTAACGAGTGATTCTGTGCTTTCTCTCCAGATCAACTGGAGAGACTGCGGTCACAGCTTTCGAGATCGACAAGATGTACACACCCCTGCTGTTTGCCAGGGTGAGGAGCTACACTGCCTTCTCTGAGAGGCCCCTGTAGCCCTCACGTCCGCCCCTGCCGCGATGCATGAATAAAAGTATATAGAGAAACAGAGCACCTAAGTTATAAATGTACATATATTATATATATATGGAATTGGAACTTATTTTACATTGTTGGAGTTCTTTCAAGAAGAGTATAAATTGATTATTTTTTTTATGTAAAGAGAGTTGATTCTTGGGGAGTTTGTTTTGGAATTATTATAAGTTACAGTACATTTATGTTGTGAAAAACCACATGAGATTTAAATCATGCCCTTTTTCAAGCAGATTTCTGAGCAGATTCTGTCACCTAGGTGGTCTTCTGACTGATCAGCCCAGTATTTAAGTGCATCAGGGGAGCACCCCACGGGATCAGCATTTATTTCACGCGTGACATAGTGTCTTTCACTAAAGGCTCAAAATGTGAACACCTGTTCTGGATTTGTTTGAAACTTTGACCAATAAAGATCATAAATAAATGTTTCTTTCAAGAAAATGTATTTGGACAGCCTTTTTAAAATGTCAGAATGATAAACAATCCTAAGGTAGCCAGTGAAGGCTTACGAATGAATGAGCGCCTCTTTCGTCTTGGTCTTCATACACAGCCACAGACTATAGTGTCTGTACTCTGACCCCACCCAGGTCCCCTACAGATACGTGACATTAGGTGAGAAAGGGTGACTCCCTCGGGACCAGAACTCTTCAACAAGCTCGGCCAATTGTCTTTGTTCCTAAAAGAGCAGGAGCGGATCATATAAGCCCAGGCCTAACTCTCTCCAGAGCTAAAGTTGGGAGAGAGCCAGCCACCAAGTGAACTGAATGTTACTGCCCTGGCAACAACGCTGTGAGTAATTGCAGAGTTTGCATCTGGCATATCTCTACCAGGTTCAGGTTTGGTTTTGGTGGTTCAAATACAGCTAGAGTCGAGTACCCGTGTACTTTCAGTAGTCAACAGCTGCAGCCAGGATTGCTTTCAAGTTCATAGTGACTTTAAAAGATGCTTCGGGGGGCTTCCCTGGTGGCGCAGTGGTTGAGAATCTGCCTGTTAATGCAGGGGACACGGGTTCGAGCCCTGGTCTGGGAAGATCCCACATGCCACGGAGCAGCTGGGCCCCGTGAGCCACAACTACTGAGCCTGCGCGTCTGGAGCCTGTGCCCCGCAACGGGAGGGGCCGCGATAGTGACCCGCGCACCGCGATGAAGAGCGGTCCCCGCACCGCGATGAAGAGTGGCCCCCGCTTGCCGCAACTAGAGAAAGCCCTCGCACGAACCGAAGACCCAACACAGCCAAAAATAAATAATAAATAAATAAATAAAGTAGCTATAAAAAAATTAAAAAAAAAAAAGATGCTTCGGGGACTCAGCTGGTGGCGCAGTGGTTAAGAATCCGCCTGCCAATGCGGGGGACACGGGTTCGATCCCTGGTCCGGGGAGATCCCACATGCTGCGCAGCAACTAAGCCCGTGTGCCACAACTACTGCAGCCCATGCGCCTAGAGCCAGTGCTCCGCAACAAGAGAAGCCACCGCGGTGAGAAGCACGCACACTGCAAGGAAGAGTAGCCCCCGCTCACCGCAACTAGAGAAAGCCCGTGCGCGGCAACGAAGACCCGACGCAGCCAAGAAAAAGATGCTCCGTAAGTTCCCACAATTCAATGTGGGGCAGGCCTTTTAAAAAGCTAATATATGTTATGTTAAAGATGAAAACCGGACTTCCTTGGCGGTCCAGTGGTTAAGACTTCACGCTTGCAATGCAGGGGGTGCAGGTTCAAACCCTGGTGAGGGAACTAAGATCCTACGTGATGCGTGGTGCAGCCAAAAAAGATGAAAACCACCCATCCGGTGTGCGTTTAGGAACAAAAGTTCCATTTAGGTTGCCTTTTTGCAGCAATCTGAGACATGAGAAGTGTGGGCACGTCACAGGAAAGTGTAAGCCGGTGGATGCCGTGTGCCATGCTCAGCCTCGCCGGGGTGGGAGAGCCAAGACCGGAGCTAATTAACTCCCACTTAATCTTAGGCTCAGCGCCTCTGTGACACATTCCTTGGTTCCACCAGCAAGTGTCCCTTTTCTGCGTTTCCAAAATACCCCACATTCCCTCTATCCCAGCAGGTATCACACTATTCTAATTTTTGTACATGTCAGTGTCCCTTGATAAAACTCTGGGTTCTTTTAGGACAGGGGCTCTTTCTCTTAAATTCCTGATGCCAAAGCACCTCTGTGCTGTGAACATTAACCCCTAGGAAGCAGCAGACATGCCACGGGGCTTTCAACACTACTTTTTTATTTTTTATTTTTTTTATTTTTTAAATTAGAGTATAGTTGATTTACAATGTTGTTAGTTTCTGCCATACAGCAAAGTGAATCGGCCATATATGTACATATATGCACTCTCTTCTAGACTCCATTCCCATATAGGTCATCACAGAGCACCGAATAGAGTTCCCTGTGCTATGCAGTAGGTTCTCATTAGTTATCTTTTATATAGAGTAGTCAACACTACGTTTCTTCTTTCAAATGAATGAACTATGCTTTTGCCACTAGGTGGCGCTCTTGTCCCACTCTTTTAAAGTTTGCTTCTCTTTCTGGTCAGTGTGAGGGAGGGAGCTGGTTTTCACACTCACAGGAAAACGGGGTGTCCCACGGCCTTCCTATTGGCCTTCAAAGCTGCACGTGATAGGAACTAAGACAAGGTGTGCATCCAAAATGAGATGCCACCCTGACCACAGAGCCCTGACTCCCGCCTGCTGAACTCCTCAATAACCAGCCAAGGAAGCCCAGTCTTCTTGGCCAGTGTTTATCTGGCCGGCTTATCTTGGCTGCAGGAGGAAACTGAATATCCTGTTTGGAATGAACAGAAAAGGGCTCCTGAGATGAGTCATCTGGGGTCGGGTTAGGAGGTAGACAAGATGGAAAGGGGCACAAGAGAGACCGGCCTTTCCCCTTTGGACACACACGCGGCCTGATTTATTATAACGATTGCATACTTTGGGAGGCCCCGAGCCCTACTTCCCAGTCTTCTTGCCCAGTGCAGATATTTGCTGCATCACCCCTAAATCCACTCGAAGCTTCCATATCTGCACTTTCTGCCTGTGACTCCAATAGACATTTAGTCGTGGAATTGAGATTCATAAAAGCTTGCAAGACTGATCCAAGACTTGACTGACAGCAGACGCTGTGTGTGTGTGTACGCGCAGCAGATCGAGGGGGAAGAGTGTGGAAATTTCACCAGCAGCACAGGCTTCTTTCTGACAACATGGATTTCTGTGCAGACTAACTTTTCCTTGAACACTGGAAATACATTCAACCCAATATATTGTGCGCAGGCCAAAGGGGCAGTACATTGAAACCTGCTATGGAAGCAAAGTGACTGTATAGTCAGGTTATTGTCAAAATCAGGACACTTTTTAGGGGAAAGAAGAGTGTGATTTGTAATTACGCTGAGACAACCAGCGTGACACGGGACTGTCCTGGGCAAGTGGGGATGGGTGGCCACTCTGCATACCAGGTATCGCCAAGGTCCTACAGCCAGCTTTTCATCAGATTTCACTTGAATGAGGTTATTTGTTCCGATCTATTTTTCTTCCTCTTAACAGAAAAGAAGAAAACGCCTTTGGTTTCCTAGTGTGTGAAGTGACTGCTTTGGGCCCTGCTAATTTCCCTCAGAATGTCACCAAGTCTGCCCTTGGCTGATGGAGACTTTGGTGTGAGGCGTCACCGACAGCATGAAAAAGTGCTGATTTCTACTCTTTGTCAGTTTCTACTTTTCTCATGTCTGTTCTTGATTCATGCTCACATCTGTGCTGGGATTCTGTTCAGAATCCCAGGTAACTGAGGACAGTTGCCGAGAGATGTCTTCTTTTTGCCTTATGACTTTCATTCCCTCCAAGTGTCTGGCTAGAAGCCAAGTTTCCTGCCTTGTTCCTTCTTTGTTCTCATCTGTGGACACCTACTCTGCGTGATCATCTAGAGGAGTGGGGTTTTTTGGAGCACTGTGACATGGTGTGGTTCAAAGACCACCAACTGGATCATAGGACCTGCACTCAGAGCGCCTAGCACAGAGCCTGATGCATCGTAGGTGCTCGGTAAATGTGAGCCAACTCCCAATCAGACCATCCTCATCAATGCAGGGCCGGGGAGCAGTGGAGGGGCGGCCTCTGTGGCCTTCTCGACCAGCAACGTGTCAGAGGAGGAGTTCCTTGCCTGGGGCTCCCAAGTCAAGCCTCCAGTAATAGATGCTTGTACCATTCAGAGCAAGTGGTAGCTACAAACATTGGGGCTTCTGTAGATTAAGGGTCTTTTGGCTAAGCATCCTTCAGACCTAAGCATGATTCCTTTGAGTCCCTGGAATCTGAGTAGGAAGGAAAGGATCTTATTGCCCCAGATGTGAAGGAGTAAGGTTTTCCCCTAACTCAGAACTTGAAGGGAAAAGTAAGGAAATTGCGTAAAATGGTAGAAACACGCTGGACTTTGGAGCTGGATAACTGTGGGTTTGAACATCCACCCTTACCAGCACTTATTATCGTAGTCAAATTCACTTAAACACCTGGAGCCTTATTTGTAAACTAGGCATAATGGTAATTACCTGCAGGGTTGCCATGACAACAAAATACTACACATCTTAAGCCCTGGCACAAAATAGGCTTTTATAAATGGAAACTACTATCACCTAGGATTATCTAAAAGAACAGTAACACTCAGGTAGGTGGGGGAAATAGCTCTATGACTGGGAGCCCCCAGAAAGAAGATCCTAAAATCATAAATCTTGAAAGAGAAAAAAAACCCTAAGACTATACTTGTGACCTATCTCAACTGGGCAGTTTATATCAGAAATCCTCTTATCCTGGGGCAAGTCAGTTTATGTCAAATCTATGACTGGACTTGATCGATTGGTAGGGGTTGCCTGAAGTGCAGTTGAGAAAGATTCTGATGCTGAGTCTGAACTCAGGGAAGCATGCCAGAAGTGATTGATTAATGATGCCTGCCCTGGGTGCAGGACTGGGGCGGCACATAATTAATTACCCTCTGTTCCTCACTGACCAATGCATAAGACTGCTCTTAACACAGGCAAGGGTCTGGACATCTAGAGCAACGGTGAGGCTTTGGGTAGCTCAGGGGAAATAAATGGAAGGCAGTGATCCTCCAAAGGCTGATACAAAAGGAAAGGTGTGGAGGATCATGGGAAATCCTTGATAGTATGTTGGACAAATTTCAATGATTTCCTAATTCTAACCAGGAGCAGCCCAAAAGGGGTAGCCAGAAGAGCCTGAGAAATTACCTGCAAGAGTCAAGAGAAAATGACAAGTTTAGTGCCCATGATTATATGAGCTGGCATCATGCAACGATGCACGGCCCTCCTCTCTGTGGTAGGGTCTGCAAGGGGCCACGAATGAGTCACAGTGGGCCAGGCAGGTAGACAGTTGCTAGAGGGTCCCTATGTGGCTTGTCTGAAAGGGAATCAGCTACTAGGCTCCTGTTGACTGTCTCCTTGAAGCCAGATCTTCCCGTGTTTAAAGAGAAGCTGGTTTGTGTGTGAAATGTCCATATTTTAAAAATTTGGATCAAATTAAAAAGACACAGACCTGGCTCTCTGGTCCCGGCGGTAAGATGGCGGCTGCCGCGGAGTGCGATGTGGTAATGGCGGAGACCGAGCCAGAGCTGCTAGACGACGAGGAAGCGAAGAGTCCTACGCCTTTGACATCTCATCCTTCAGTCCCTTTGCTGTAAGGGCAACTTGAACAAGCTTCAGCCCTTTCTCAGACTCCCAGGCAGGACTTGAATGGATTTGACCCTGGAATTGTTCCTGATGCAGCCTTGTTCAGTTCTTGCTGCTGCCATGCTGGATTCCAAAGATCCACTCTTTCCTCGGCTGGTCTCGCAGGGGAAGCAGAGTCTTTCAAGGAACAAGGAAATGCATACTATGCCAAGAAAGATTACAATGAAGCTTATAACTATTATACAAAAGCCATAGATATGTGTCCTAAAAATGCTAGCTATTACGGGAATCGAGCAGCCACCTTGATGATGCTCGGAAAGTTCCGGGAAGCTCTCGGAGATGCACAGCAGTCAGTGAGGTTGGATGACAGTTTTGTTCGGGGACATCTACGAGAGGGCAAATGCCACCTATCTCTAGGGAATGCCATGGCGGCACGTCGTAGTTTCCAGAGAGCCCTAGAACTGGATCACAAAAATGCTCAGGCACAACAGGAGTTCAAGAATGCTAATGCAGTCATAGAATATGAGAAAATAGCAGAAACGGATTTTGAGAAGCGGGATTTTCGGAAGGTTGTTTTTTGCATGGACCGTGCCCTAGAATATGCCCCTGCCTGCCATCGCTTCAAAATCATCAAAGCAGAATGTTTAGCAATGCTGGGTCGTCATCCAGAAGCACAGTCTGTGGCCAGTGACATTTTACGAATGGATTCCACCAATGCTGATGCTCTATATGTACGAGGTCTTTGCCTTTATTATGAAGATTGTATTGAGAAGGCGGTTCAGTTTTTTGTCCAAGCTCTCCGGATGGCTCCTGACCATGAGAAGGCCTGCGTCGCTTGCAGAAATGCCAAAGCACTTAAAGCAAAGAAAGAAGATGGGAATAAAGCATTTAAAGAAGGAAATTATAAGCTAGCATATGAACTGTACACAGAAGCCCTGGGGATAGACCCCAATAATATAAAAACAAATGCTAAACTCTACTGTAATCGGGGTACGGTTAATTCCAAGCTTAGGAAACTAGATGATGCAATAGAAGACTGCACAAATGCAGTGAAGCTTGATGACACTTATATAAAAGCCTACTTGAGAAGAGCTCAGTGTTACATGGACACAGAACAGTATGAAGAAGCAGTACGGGACTATGAAAAAGTATATCAGACGGAGAAAACAAAAGAACACAAACAGCTCCTAAAAAATGCACAGCTGGAACTGAAGAAGAGTAAGAGGAAAGATTACTACAAGATTCTTGGAGTAGACAAGAATGCCTCTGAGGACGAGATCAAGAAAGCTTATCGGAAACGGGCCTTGATGCACCATCCAGATCGGCACAGTGGAGCCAGTGCTGAAGTTCAGAAGGAGGAGGAGAAAAAGTTCAAGGAAGTCGGAGAAGCTTTTACCATACTCTCTGATCCCAAGAAAAAGACTCGATACGACAGTGGACAAGACCTGGATGAAGAGGGCATGAATATGGGTGATTTTGATGCAAACAATATCTTCAAGGCATTCTTTGGCGGTCCTGGGGGCTTCAGCTTTGAAGCATCTG
Organism: Balaenoptera acutorostrata; assembly: GCF_949987535.1. Lineage (NCBI taxonomy): Eukaryota > Metazoa > Chordata > Mammalia > Artiodactyla > Balaenopteridae > Balaenoptera > Balaenoptera acutorostrata. The sequence goes on from NC_080073.1 coordinate 82,501,034, forward strand.
GTCCAGGGAATTTCTTTTTTCAGTTTGGCTAATGAAAGGAAACCACCCGGAGCCCAGAAAATGCAGACTTGCTCAGTTTAACCTCGAATGTGGACACAGTTCACCTCCTCCCTTCATTATGATCCACGTACTTAGAGCAGTTTCATTTTCTCAGCTGGATACCCGGTGTCTGTGTGAGTGGGGTGAAGGAAAGGGAGCCAGCGCCGAAGACTGCGGGTAGGGGAGGGAGGTGGGGGGTGGACAGGGCAGCTTATGAATTTTTGTTTTACTGTTTAACTTTATTAAAAAAAAAAAAATTAAGAGAATAAAATGTTTTGACCCTTTCTGGCAAAAAAAAAAAAAAAAAAAAAAAGACACACACATGCTATACAGGCCAAACAAAAGCCATCTGCAGGACGAATGAAATCAGCCAGTGTTTGACCTCCGGGGTCCAGGCGAAATCCAAAATCATGAGCTTTGTACTCTAGGCTCGGAATGACTAGACAATGACCTACCTTTCCAGCGGTCCTTCCTGCTCATGTCCTCAGCTAGCCAAGAGTAGTTCTGGTTCCCAGGACACCTGAGGCACCTCCCTGCCCCTGCATCTTTGCTCTGCTGGCTCTGGAATTCCTTTTCTCCCAGCTCCTCCAGCTCCACCTTGAAAGTTCTACTCCTCTTTCTGGAAGTCTTCCCTGATTTGCCCCCAGCCAATGAATAATTAAATAATTACAAACAATCTACTCCTTTTGGACACTCTCAAAGTGTTATATTTCATCTCTTTGTTTTAATTTCTATTATTCTGACATGCCCTACCCATCAGAAGGCTTAGGAGAAAAGGGTTTTTTTAAATTAATTAATTATTTATTTATTTATTTTTGGCTGCATTTGGGTCTTTGTTGCTGTGCGCAGGCTTTCTTTAGTTGTGGTGAGCGGGGGCTACTCTTCGTTGCGGTGCGCGGGCTTCTCATTGCAGTGGCTTCTCTTACTGCGGAGCACGGGCTCTAGGTGCGTGGGCTTCAGTAGCTGTGGCATGTGGACTCAGTAGTTGTGGCTTGCAGGCCCTAGAGCGCAGGCTCGGTAGTTGTGGCACACGGGCTTAGTTGCACTGCGGCATGTGGGATCTTCCCAGACCAGGGCTCGAACCCGTGTCCCCTGCATTGGCAGGCAGATTCATAACCCCTGTGCCACCAGGGAAGCTCCAGGAGAAAAGTTTTGATATTTAATTATAGTAAGTCCCCTACATACGAACCTTTATGTTGAGAACTTTCAAAGATGCGAACCTGCATTAGCATATCCAATCACTTAAGTTAGTTCACGTGTCTGGCGTACATTGTCACGTGTGTGCATTCTCTACAAGTGGGTGTGCTTTTGTGTACTTTACTGTACAGTACTGTATAGCGTACAGTAGTACAGTATCCTTATTTCAAGCCCAGGATGTCCGGAAGCAAGCGCAAAAGCAACAGTGATGTAGCCGGTACTGCTAAGAAGTGCCAGCTATTGTACAGTACTACTGTACTTTTCAAGGTACTGCACTATAAGATTAAAAATGTTTTCTTTATTTTTTGTGGTTTTATTTATTTATTTATTTATGGCTGTGTTGGGTCTTCGTTTCTGTGCGAGGGCTTTCTCTAGTTGTGGCAAACAGGGGCCACTCTTCATCGCGGTGCGCGGGCCTCTCACTATCGCGGCCTCTCTTGTTGCGGAGCACAGGCTCCAGACGCGCAGGCTCAGCAATTGTGGCTCACGGGCCTAGTTGCTCCGCGGCATGTGGGATCTTCCCAGACCAGGGCTCGAACCCGTGTCCCCTGCATTGGCAGGCGGATTCTCAACTGCTGCGCCACCAGGGAAGCCCTATTTTTTGTTTTTTTAATGTTTATTTGTGTGAAAAGTATTATAAACCTATTACAGTACAGTACTATATAGCCAATTGTGTTAGTTGGGCACCTAGGCTAACTTTGTTGGACTTACGAACAAAGTGGACTTACGAACGCTCTCTCAGATGGAACTCATTTGTATGTAGGGGACTTACTGTATAAGGAACTTGTGTGCAGAGATTGCGTGCAGAGCCCCGTCTCCAGCTCACCCCACTACCACCACCGCTGTTAAGCCCCAAGATCTGCCTGGTAGGTGCCAGATGAATATCAAGGCTTCTTTTTTTTTTTAATTTATTTATTTTATTTTTGGCTACATTGTGTCTTTGTTGCTGCACACGGGCTTTCTCTAGTTGCGGCGAGCCGGGGCTACTCTTTGTTGTGGTGCACGCGCTTCTCATTGCGGTGGCTTCTCTTGTTGCGGAGCATGGGCTCTAGGTGCGCGGGCTTCAGTAGTTGTGGCACGCGGGCTCTACAGTGCAGGCTCAGTAGTTGTGGCGCATGGGCTTAGTTGCTCCGCAGCATGTGGGATCTTCCCAGACCAGGGCTCGAACCCCTGTCCCCTGCATTGGCAGGTGGATTCTTAACAACTGCGCCACCAGGGAAGCCCGTCAAGGCTTCTTGAGAGCTTTGACTTTAAGGGACTAAGCTGAGTTTATCCTAGCCAGGCTGAACTCAAACCTGGAAGGCCGTAGCTGGTTGGCTCACTGGGCAAAAATCCCCCATCTCTCTGCAGCCCCTCCGCAGGGCTCCACTCTTCCATAGCATGGCCAGCATCTCTTAGCTGTGTCCTTGGTCACTCGGGGTCTCAGGGCAGGGGAGGTGAATGAACAAAGCACCCTCACTCCCCCTCCTGGGGGAGTGGATTCAGGTGCCAGCCCTGCTGGCTGGTGGGGGGATGCCAGCATCATCAGGAACAGGAAGAGATGCCCTGAGGGAGCGGCTCCTGGATTGGCTCATGCAAATTAGTGCTGATGTTACCATCTTAAAACTTTAGACTCTAGAGGGCCCTTTTAGACACTAAAATCAACGGAGGAAACTGAGGTCCCGAGAAATATGGCTTGCCCGAGGACAAGGCAGAGAATGCCTTCGATAGGATCCAGGACAGCTAACTCTAACTTTGAGGACCGTTTTCCATTAAGCCAGAGATTTGCCACTCATGTTTGAAATGTTCTGATAAAAACACAAGTGAGGTATCACAAGGCTGCATTTTCCAAAGACTCCATTTTGCAGCTGTGCAAAAATGGGCCCTGATTTGTCTTGTCCTCTCAGCCTTTATGAATGTAGCATCTGGAGGGTAACATTTGCTGCTCTAGCCATCCCCACCTCGGTGCCATTTCCTTGGCAGAAGGGAGATGTGTGGGTCGTGTCTGCATCCACATATTTCAAACTCTGAGCCAAACCTCCATCACGGGAGTGGACAAAATGAGAAAACGCTCACAGGTCATCTGCAGCAATGAGTCTTGTTGTGCTCTCCGTCACATCTTGCCATGTTTCTCTGGGAACATTCAAATAAGGAAGAGCTTCCATTTAAATCAAGAAAGACGATTAGACTGTTTCCTTCTTATGACCAACCTGGGAACCTCTGCTGCAGAGTAAGTCAATGTAGAAAGGGATCTTCAGATGCTAAGACAAGACCGTTATCTTCACTTTACAGACAAGGAAACAGAGGCTCAGAGCAGCTCAAAACCCATTAATTTGCAGTCAAACAAATGGGCCAGGCACTGTGCTACATTCTGGAGATACAATGGTGGAGATACAATGGTGAACAAACAGACAAGGTCCTGCCCTCAAATTGCTTCCAGTCTCGCAGGAAAGAGACTGTCGGTGAGTTATATGAAGCTGAAAGGAAACAGACTGTGCATCCCCAAATAATGCCACTTTGGCATAAGGATTGTTTTGAGCTGAATGCAGCTGAGAAACAGTAGACTGCAAGAAAAGCTCTCTGCCTTTCCCCCTGTTTGCCTAAAAGCTGGGCATAAATTTCCCATGAGAAGGTGCCTCCCTTCCCTCTAGTACCAGGAAGGGCAGAATGACCCTTCTTCACTGGAGAGGACCATAGACTCTCATCAGTCCAGAGACGGCACGGAGAGGAATCCACATCACAAAGCTTCCTAAAACAACCCTCGTCTTCCATTAGTTTCCCTGTACATCTACCATCCCACAATGCACTGCCCCTGGAGGCTCAGAGCCCTTCTCTTCTGTTGTGACACTTCTGCACAAATGTATTGTCCTTTGTTTTAGCCTCCGGGTCTGACCACCTCTTTGGGGTTTTCCTTTAATTCTGTGAGGCCCTCAATATGCATTTGAAATAGATCTCTTTATCCGGTTAATCTGTCTTCAGCAGTTTAATCTCCAGGGCCCTAGCCAAAGACCTGAGAGGGTAGAGGAAAGTTTCCCTCCCCTACAAAATCTTCTGACACCCAGTCCCAAGCCCTTTCTACTTCTCCAAGGTACTGACACCACACTCCTGAGTCGGGTGAATGGGATTGCCCAGGTTGGTTACTTAATCCTCAATTTTTATCGGCTCCTTTCACTCAAACCTGATCTTGTCATCACCCCCACTGCTTCCCTAAAGCATGCTTCCCATAAGGGAAGACGGAGATCTCGATCTCCATGGCCAGCGCTTCGTGGGTTTCTCAGCAGCATCTTGCAGGGTCACTAAGAGCCCAAAGCAAGCTGCCCAGCCCACATCTCATCTATGTCCTGATGATGGGGCTTGGCCCAAGAAACCGGAAGCCAAAGAGAGAGACAGCTTCAGGTTTGTGCTTATAGGACAATTACTTAGCCATGCCGACTATGCCAGGCTTTGATGGCTTCTGCGAAATGCCAAGCATTTCTAAGGAAGCTATCATTAAAGTCAGCCTTTTGACCTCTATTCATCCAAAGCACGTTTCCACATCCCCTCCAAGAATTCTTCACATTAGCCCAGAGTGCTGTCTCCATCCTATGGCTAAGCCCTGGCAGCTTTTGCTACCACAGCACCCATAAAATGCAGCAGGAGAAGCCACGGCGACTCTGATGAAGCAGGCTGCTGGAGATAGCATGGCAACTGGTGCACAAAGG